>NW_017670725.1:61074-191111 GCF_001879085.1 Nicotiana attenuata | reverse complement strand
TCTTTCATTTTTCCTAGGTTTTCTTCTAATGTGAGTTGTGTGTGATCAGCTTTCTTTTTACCTGTTCCTAATTTCAGTTTTAGATTTTCAGATCTTAGCTCTAGGACAGTGGTGTTAAGTTCATGAACCTGGTTCTTTAACTCAGCATTTTTACTTTCACTTTCACTAGCCCTAAGTTCCAGATTTTTGCACTTAGCTTTCAAAATCACACACTCCTTAGACAGCTGTTTGTTTTCATTGTTTAGATCCTCAGATTCATCAATGAAATCCAGGAGTAACTCAGATAGCCTTTCTTTAGTACAAAAATTTAAATCTTGTCTTTGAGATGAATTATACTTACCTCAGATTCCTGATCGGATTCTCCAATTGCCATAAGTGCTTGTTCATCTCCATCTTCATCCTCTAAGTCCTCATCTGAGCTTTCTCCCCAGGCAGCAACCATAGCCTTTGTTGATCCTTTGTTCTTCTTGGGTTGAACCTGTTCCTTCTTCCTGTTCCTTCGTTCAGCTCTTTCCTTTTTCCATTCAATTTCCCATTGAGGGCAATTTTTGATGTGGTGATCAGTCTTCCCACACTTGTATCACCCCTCATTGGTTTGTTTTTCAGGACCCTTGGTTTGTTGTAGCTTCCACTTCTTGAAGGACCATTTCCTCTCATTAGGTACTTCTTGAAATACTTTGTGATCATGGTCATTTCATCCTCCTCTAGATCAGCACCTTCAGTGATTCTGAATGCCATGCTCCTTTCCTTCTTGGGTGCATCCATCTTCATGGTTTGCCTTCTAAGTTCATAGGCAGTGAGATTTCCAATTAGCTCATCCAACTTAAGAGTGGCAATATTCTTTGATTCCTGAATAGCTGTGCTTTTGCTTTCCCAAGAGAGTGGCAGTACCCTTGTCAAAATCTTCTCAACTTTGTCTTCTTCAAGAATAACCCTTCCAAGAGACTTAAGTTCATTTGTCAGTGTGGTGAACCTTGTATACATCTCTTGGATGGTTTCCCCTTCCTTCATGGTGAAATTCTCATATTGAGAATACAGCAGTGTTCCTTTGGACCTCTTCACTTGAGGTGTTCCTTCATGAGCCACTTGCAAAGTGTCCCAAATTTCCTTAGCAGTGGTACAACTTTGAATTCTACTGTACTCGTCTGGACCAAGTCCACACACAAGCCATTTCTTGGCCTTTGCATTCTTTTCCCACTTCCTCAAGTGCTCAGCATTGCAGTCAGCTCTTGTTTTTGGCACATCTACTCCTTCAGCATTCTTCTTCATGGTAGCCAGGGGACCATCAGTGACAATGTCCCATAGCTGATAGTCTTCTCCGATGATGTGATCTCTCATCCTATTTTTCCACCAAGAGTAGTAGTGGCCATTAAAGAGTGGAGGCCTATCAGTGGATTGCCCTTCCCAGTTTCCGGGTGGTGCGCTCATCTTGATATGTTCCTAAGGTGTTAGCCTCTTCAAGGATAACCTGGCTCTGATACCAATTGATGTTTTATACGTCAATACCACACAAGAGGGGGGGGGTGATTTGTGTGGTACCCAATTTTGCGCTCTAGAAGAACCTGGTTCTTCTAGGTATACTAACTCTATTGTTTGCGGAATAATAAGTACATAAAATAAAGAACATAGAGATTTTTACGTGGAAAACACCTGGCTCAAAAGGTGAAAAAAACCACGACCTACTACTCAGTAGGATTTTCCCCAACACTTCACTAAATCACTGAACCAAAACAACATTTACAAAACTCTTTGTAAACCTAAGGATTAACTCTAATCCCGTTGTGGCAACCAGCCTCAACTGCTGCGACAACTTCAAGTTAACTCTAACTTGAATACTCAAAATACCTATTATAATTGCTTCTAGATAAAGCTGAAAGGTAAAATATGAAACACCTACTACAATTGAACTAGAAATAAAGAAAGACACATAAAAACTCTTTATGGAGCTGGTTCTTCAATCTGGTTCATGTAGCTTCAGGTTTGCACACTTGAATCACACACGAACTGCTTGCAAAAAGCCTTGATATTTTGCTCCCAATTCACGTTTAACTTCTGCGTTTTTGTGTAACACTTTAATGTGAGAACATCCTACAATTTATAGAGTTAGTAGATGAAGAAATAACTAGAGTTCTGATGCAACTCTTCCTTGGTGGAAGAGTTCTAGTTGATTTCAACTTCTAACTCCTTCCCTATCTTGGATAGTGTTCTCTTTGATTAAGGACTCCTTCTCCTTATCAATTATGCAACCTTTTTGATCAGGAGATATTAAATACACCAAGTTAAGCTTATCTCCTTCACGTGCAACCCACATGCTCGAATCTGCCCGTTTTTGTGCACCTGAGGGATGGACCTGGTACATCCTGAGTTCCTTTGTCAGTCTTCAAAACTAACCTTTACTTGGGCCAACAATTTTAATTGCTTAAAATGAATTGGGAGTGTGTCGGCTAGCCGTGTCTTCACTAGAGGCGCCATCACCACTGGCGCCTCTCGTTTTGGGTTTTGGGTCACGACAAGTTGGTATCAGAGCCTAGGTTACATAGGTCTCACGAGTTATGAGCAGGTTTAGTAGAGTCTCGCGGATCGGTACGGAGACGTCTGTACTCATCCTCGAGAGGCTGCAGAACTTTTAGGAAAAACATCACATTCTTGAATTTTTGTCGTGCGTCTTTGATTCTACTTGAAATGTAACTCTTTGAAGTCCTTCTACGCATTCGTATGCGCGCCTGAGCGCTCAGTATCAGATGTGCATCGATGGCTTGTGATTCCATTATCGAGGGGCGAGATGTGATCTCTATGTGTTGATGTTGGGCCAGTCTGGAGGACTTGAGGCCGGATTTTTGCCTTTAGCTTGAGCCCTGAGCTGATGATTGCGTGAGCGCGTGCTTCTGGATCTATATGTTATGTTGTGTCCCTATTAAGGGGAGTAATGACTGGATAGCTACGTGATAAGTATGTTAGGACAAACGATATGTATTCATATTATTTAGAAACGACGAGAAGGGTCCGCTGGAGGATCGAAGAACTATTAGGTACGTGATGTTCATCTTGATTTGAGGTATAGCTACGAGTTATGGGTGTGTGGAGAATCTTTTCATGTTTCGTAGTTGGGAGTGAAGTAAATTTCGTGCTGCGTTGTGAGTTCAGACTCAGGAAGATTAAGTGACTGCATAATGTTTATGACGGTGGAAGGTATACAGAAATGTTAGTTGGAGGCAAAGCGGGTGGGTTGTCTCCTGCGGAGTGTTCTGGGTTGTGTGATCCTTATGTTGTCTGTTAGAAGATCTCATTTACAAGTGAAATATATGTGCTGAAATTTAAAATTTAGGTCGCTTAAGAGAGTGGGTTTAACTGTTGCGAGAGTGAATGCGAGATTTGCAGAAGATTTAAAGTACTAGATGGTCTGCGTTTACGAGCTGATAAAGGATTGAGTTTAATCTCACTATGGTATTATGGAAGCAATGGAGTATATGCGTTATGAGTTATTATGTGTGTTTTGGTCTATGGCTTCGAGCCAAGTGGGGGAGTCTACTATTGATTAGGTGATTGCACGGTTAGGTGCTATGTTGGTTCCAGTTTGAGGCGTGTTGGTGAGTCATTCATGGCTTACGGAGATTTAGATCGAGGATGGCTCGAGTAAAGGAAAATTTTGACGAAGGCTATATTATGCTTCATAGGTGTATGAGAATCACGGAAAGTCTTGAGTGGTTATTGGTAAGGTTGTGCGGTGCATAGCATAGGAAGTTGCTTAGTTGCATTAAGATGAGGTTACATTCTGCGGTATCGGAGTGATAATGAGGCACAAGTTGCTCGGTTCATTTGATCAGTCTAATTGAGGTTCGAGTAGAGTGGATGACTTTAGAGAATGGTTCTAATGTGTTCAAAATTTTACATGTAATAATTGGAGATTTTCAAGTTGTACTTGTGGCATTTCGATATCAACCAGGGAATTCTATGTACATCAGCATCAGGAAGGTGAAGGTAACGGATTTAGATTCGCAGAAAGTCTCTTCAGAGTAAAGTATTTCGAATGTGGTGCTTTTGGGGATATTTAAGGGAGTATTCAGCAGGTTGTGAGCCTTAGATGGTTGTTTTATGCTTGGGTCCCGGTGTGGTGAGTTTGGGTTGAGGAATTGTAGCGTTATAGCAAGGAGGAGTATCAAGTTAAAGGTAAATCAGAAGGAAACTCGGATAGATGGGATAGCTTGGTAGTAAGACAAATCGGTATGGTAAGGGTATGATTAGTTCTTTGGATGCTTACGAGGTAATGAGTTCTTACAAGTGTTGCAATTCTTTTGGGTGATAGTGGCCTGCGTAGTTTGGTTGAGTTAGAAGGATTCAGACCCGGCGGTTTAGTTTGATGTAACGACCCGACTGGTCGTTTTGAGCTTTTGTACTTTGCTCGCAAGTTCTCGAGCATGGCTTGCCCCGTGATGTATTATGACTCATGTAAATCGTTGGTTTCAGTTTTCAGGGTAATCAGAATGAATTTGGAAGAACAGTTCTCAGTTTGAAGCATGAAATTTGAAAGATTTGACCAAGATTTGACTTGTTTGTATATAATCTTGGACCAGTATTTTTATGATCTGGTTAGCTCCGTTAGGTGATTTGGGACTTAGGAGCGTGATCAGAATGTATTTTGGAAGTCCATGGAAGGTTTAGGCTTGAATTGGCAAAATTGAGATTTCGGCGTTTTCCGGTTGATAGGTGAGATTCTGATATAGAGGTCGGAATGGAATTCCATAAGTTGCAGTAGTTCCGTTATGGCATTTGGGATGTGTGTGCAAAATTTCAGGTCATTCAGACGTGTCAGGTTTGGTTTTGTGCAAAAGGGTGTCGGAGAGTTCTTGATGATTTCTACCGCGGTTTGGAGGTATATATTTTTTTGCTGGCGTGAGGAGCATAGGGTGTATAGTGATTTTCTTCTAGATGGGATCAATAGAAAGTTCTTGGCTAGTTGAGTGCATGGTTGCTTATGGCTCGTAGGGGTATACGAAGTTCTCATGGTTATCCTAGGACGATATGGTTTATGCGGTAGGTGGTGTAGGATTGAGATTTGCATGTGTAAGGTCTTGGTTCTGTTCTGAAAGGAAGATCATAAAATCCTCAGGCAGCGGGCAACTTCAGATAATTAGGGAAATGAACTTCAGACGATTAAGGAAATGGTATTGCTAATTGGTGTAATTTGACGAGGGTATACGTTTCAGAGAAGCAATGTGATGAAGTTGATGGTACTTCAGTAGTATTGCGGCACTCTCTTCTTGGATCGGCAAGTTGATATTCGAGTTTGCTTGGTAGTACAGAAGAATTTTAGGAGTACCTCGCATGGATGATTGGGTATTAGAGGTGTATTGTATATTTGGATGACGGAATTGGGATCAGGTGTGGTGATTCGTGTGCTATATGGAGTTGGAGACTGGGAGTTCTCATAAACAGGGTATGTTGTGGTTGTGTGTCGCGTGTATCGGCACTGTGTAATAACTGTCGAGGTTTGAAGACCCGAGTGGATCTTTCACTGTTGGTATGTCAGATTTTGATGTAATATTGCATATAGACTGGTTGTCTTCGTGTCGTGTTATTCTGGACTATTGCGCCAAGGCTGCGATGCTGGCTATGCCGGGAATGCCACAGATTGAGTGGTGAGGTTCGGCGAATTTCGTTCTTAGTAGGGTGGTTTTATATTTCGAAGACCCATCGGATAGCTGGGGAGGATTATCTTTCTTATTTGGGCCTTCGTGATGGATGTCAGTGCAGAGACTCCTACCATTGATCCAGTTCCGGTGGTGGGGGACTTTTCGGATGTGTTTCTTATGGCCGGGCATGTCGCCGGACGGGGTTCTTGATTTTGGTACTGATTTGGTGCCGGATACCGTAGCGTATGGCACCGACGGGGTTAAAGGAGTTGAAAAATCAGCATCAGGAACTCCTTGATAAGGGTTCATTAGTAGACCTATATGGATGTATGGTCTACATCGAGACGGCTTTGTTGACTTCGATTTGCCATTGTTGAGGGATGTGTTGATTCAATTGTTATTGAGCTATTAGTGTTCTGAGGTGATCTATAAGTTACCTTTACGTGTTGCGAGGCATTGGAATTTGTTGGTTATAGGCACATGGGGTGCGGTTCTATTGGGGTCTCATAGTGGAATTCGAGCGAGAAGAGTATTGGGTATTGCTCGGCGGATGGCGTATCGGTTATGTCCTTTCGGGTTGTGTAATATTATGTCAAATGCTTCGCGGTGATTATGCTGATTGCTTTGGTTTTAGACATCATATTGCGCATGGTTGTCAATTTTGAGCATAGTGACTTGATGTGTTTCATGTGGACCAGTGTTTGGATGAGGTCGCGCATTGAGCGAAGCTATGTGGAGGTATGATACCGTGGATTGGATTCGTGTGTTCTGTTTCTACGATGTGTGATGGGCTCTCAGCATTGTGTGTGGTGGCACTGGTGAGCTTGCGGTACAGCTCCTTCATTTGAGTCATTTTCATGATTTGAGTATGTTCGGATTTTTGCTTATTGGTGCGCGGAGTGCACAAGTTGCGGCTTTAACCTATATTGATATGTCATGTCACCAGAGTAATTGTGTTAGATTAGATGAGATCGTTGGGGTCTTTAATGAATACAAACGGATTCGATTTCAGCATGTTGTAAGGATAATATCGAGGTTCGACTCAGAAATTTTGCTATGGTCTTTGCCAAAGGAGAAGTGGCTTCATGAATGGTTGATTTGAGAAATGGTTATGGCTTACTGCGTGTTTTATTTATCATTGGCAGTATTGAAAGTGTTGGAATAAGACTTTAACTGATAAGAGGTTTCCTACCGGTATTCGGTGGTTGTGTGCAGCTGTTGTGATTACAAGTTATCGCTGCAAGCGTTTGAGCTATGTGGTATATCATGTAATTGCACCTGAGGTTTCAGGTATGGGTTATTACAGCTTGTTTGGGCTTATTCAGAGTATAGATGTGAGATTCTGACCTTGTGGATGACTTCGGAAGAGGAAATGTGGTTCTAAGTTTATGGGCTACGTTGAATTGTGAAATTAGTTACATTGTATTATCGGACCTACATGAGATAGGGTGATGTGGGATCACCCCCGGGTATATGCATGGTAAGATCATTCAGCGATTGGCTGGCTTTAGGAACAACTCTGGACACGTTCGAGGACGAACGTATGTTTAAATGGGGGAGGATGTAACGACCCGACTGGTCATTTTGAGCTTTTGCACTTTGCTTGCCAGTTCTCGGGCATGGCTTGCCCCGTGTGATGTATTATGACTAATGTAAATTGTTGGTTTTGGTTTTCAGGGTAATCGGAATGAATTTGAAAGAACAGTTCTCAGTTTGAAGCATGAAATTTGAAAGGTTTGACTAAGATTTGACTTGTTTGTATATGATCTCGGATCGGAATTTTTATGATTTGGTTAGCTCCGTTAGGTGATTTGGGACTTAGGAGCGTGATCGGAATGCATTTTGGAAGTCCGTGGAAGGTTTAGGCTTGAATTGGCGAAATTGAGATTTCGGCATTTTCCGGTTGATAGGTGAGATTCTGATATGGAGGTCGGAATGGAATTCCAGAAGTTGTAGTAGTTCCGTTGTGGCATTTGGGATGTGTGTGCAAAATTCCAAGTCATTCGGATGTTGTTTGGTTGGGTTTTTGATCAAAAGCGAAATTCGGAAGATTTTGGAAACTTAGGCTTGAATCCGATGTGTTTTGGTTGATTCGATGTTGTTTGAGGTGTTTTGAAGATTGGTACAAGTTTGAATAAGGTTATGGGATGTGTTTGCATTTTGGTTGAGGTCCCGGGGGCCGCGGGGTGATTTCCGATGGTTAACGGAGAAGTTTGGAATTTTGGTGAGCTGCAGATTTTGCTGCTTCTGGTATTTCTGCACCTGCGGATTGGGGACCGCAGGTGCGATTCCGCAGATGCGAGGAAGAAGGCCGCATAAGTGGAAGAAGGTGAGGTAGGCTGCGACCACAGAAGCGGTTGGGAAACCGCACCTGCGAGGCCAGAGGTGCGGAGTGAGCATCGCAGATGCAATTTTTGGTCGCTTTAGTGAAAACCGCAGAAGCGGTTCATTGGCCGCAAATGCGGTGGATCGACCGCAGGTGCGAGAATGCCTGGGTCAGAATGTATATATTTCACCCTTCGCGATTTTGAGAGGGTTTTCACCATATTTCATTCGGGATAAAGCTTGGAATAACTAATTGAAGAGGGAATTCAAGAGGATTTCATGGAGGTAAGATTTTTGGACCCTAAACTTGTTTCTATAATGAATTTTGACATTTTAAGCTTGAAATCTATGAAAAATAAGTAGCAAAATTGCGGGGTTTAGACCATGGAAATTGGAGATCTTAATCTAGGGATTTGAGGGGTCATTTGTGATCGGATTTTGGTATTCTTTATATGTATGTACGCGCGAGATGATAAGGATTTCATTGATGTTAATTTTGTCCTAGATGTGGGCCTGGGGGCCGGATTTAAGCAATTTCGGGATTTTTGATGTAAATTGGATATTTTCGAGTGGGCTTTGTTCCCTTAGCCTATTTTAATGGCTATGTACTGATTGTGGCTAGATTTGGAGCATCCGGAGGTCGATTCGTGAGGGCAAAGACATCTCAGGATAGAGTTTGGATCGGATCGAGGTGAGTAATGATTTTAAATGCTGTTCTGAGGGTATGAAACCCCGGATTACATAATGTTCGGCTGTGTTGAGGTGACGCACACGCTAGATGACGAGCGTGGGGTCGTGCACCGTTGGGGATTGTGACTTAGTCCATCCTGAATGACTATTTTTTCTGTATATTTGGTAGCTAATTGTTTGATATTATTATACTTTGGGCTAAATGCCATATTTGGGCTTCGTGCCAACTGTTTGAACCCTTAGGGGATCGTTAATGATATTTTCCTCACTGTTTGATTTCATACTTGTGCTCAGTCATTCCATATCTTTCAATGTTTTGAAAACTTAGCTATGTTAATCTGTTTTAGAAACCTTAAATGATGTATAAAGATATTTTGAGCTGAGCTGCATATTTTACTGTTGCCCAAAGGGCTTATGAGATTCTGACTGAGTAAGGCCGAGGGCCTGTATTGTGAGGATACTTTTGGGTCGGGCTGCACGCCGTATCAGTGATATACTGATTATGATAATGAGGCCGAGGGCCTGAGATTGTACGCCATGAGGTGGCTTGTTGATATGAGGCTGAGAGCCTAGTGATGATGCCACGAGATGGCTTGATATTGTGCTTGGGCCGTAAGGGGCCCCTCCAGGAGTCTGCACACCCCCAGTGAGCGCGGGTACCCATTTTGATGTGAGATATAGCCCGAGGGGCTGGTGATGTTCCATGTTGTTGCCCGAGGGGCTGTTTCTGTTGGTATTTGTGACCGAGGGGCGGATTTTCTGTGCTTATCTGTTCTAGTTGCTTTGCATTTAATTTCTTAACTGTTAAAAAGGTATTTTAAAGAAGTTTAAACTGAGCTAAGATGTTTTAAGAGATTTCACAGCTTCATTGCTTTCTTAATGGTTTTATATTGCTTCTATACAACATGTTGACGTGCTTTTTCGTGATTTCTTATCCCTCAGTCTTTATTTATTTTTACTACTCACTGAGTTGGAGTACTTACTTTACTCCCTGCACTTTGTGTGCAGATTCAGGTATTTCTGAACCCGGTAGCGGGTATTGGTTGCTTAGAGGCAGAGTCATCGGAGTTTAGCAAGGTAGCTTCCCGACGTTCGCAACACTGCTTTTCTCCCTCTTGATTTCATTAGACTGTATTTAGTGCATTTTCAGAATTTCCGTTGTATTTAGACCTTGGTAGATGCTCGTGACTTGTGACACCCCGATGTCGGGCTATGTCTATTCTGCAACTGTATTATTCACCTTATTTTGGGGATTATTATTATGTTGGAGGCTTAAATTGTATTATTTTAATTCCTCAAAATGAATTGGGAGTGTGTCGGCTGGCCTTCTGTTCACGAGAGGCGCCATCACGTCCGGGTGTGGGTTTTGGGTCGTGACATGTTTTTATTTAAAAGTTCCAAAATTCGGGCACGTGAGCTCGAGGGTTGACTTGGTTTACGTTTTGAGCGGAGTTGTAAATTATTATAAACTGATTAATTATGAGTATGTGAGTATATTTTTATTGGTCTGCACGTTGTTTGACTAATTTCGGATCGAAGAGCATTGGTTTGAGGTGTTAGAGAGGCATTGGAGACGGTTATGAAACTTAATTGCGAAGTAAGTCTCTTGACTAACTTTGTAAGGGGGAATCTGCCCCGTAGGTATTAAAATTATTATGTGCTATTAGTTGTGGGTGCTACATACACACGAGGTGACAAGAGTCTTTACGTAGCTAAACGCATGTTTATGTCGGGGTAGACTTAGGAATTTATCATGTAATATTTAAATTATTTGAACTCATTTTGCTAGCTTAATTAAGTGAATTTATAATTGAAATTGATTTTGGAATATATTAGACCGAGCTTTATGACGTTGAGTTGTTTGGCGAGATATTTGATAAACGGTAAAAGTCATGTTTACGTTATGTTCCTGCACCTGTGTTGTAAGTACGTGACTCGTAATTCAATTGGTTTCTTCCTTTGCTGTGGATCGGACCGAACGCCTCAGCAGTATATTTAGATGCATCTCTGCTTCACGCTGGTCGACCCTCGAGAGTGTACACACCACTTTTGATCGGGCCGTATGACCTTATTATAATTGTGAGTTATACCGCTAGCTGTCTAGATAGTCACGAGCTCCCCCTTCTATTGAGGCCTGACGAGCGCAAAACACACATTAAAATATGCTTGCTAGTCGAATATAGTAAATTATAGTCCGTATCCACGGCGATTGGAGTTAAACAATATTTTCGTAGTTTACAGCTAGATTGCTATCCAAAATGCACAACATTTGAGAATTATGTGATTAAAACTAAAATTAGCTATTGTCTAATGACATTCGACGCAAGTAATGAGCAAAGATATCAACTGGGAGAAGATAGGGTTGATAGGATAGGTGCAACACAAGTGTTTGGGATCTAACTCTAGATAATTCACTTCTAACGTTCAAGCGAATCTATCGAATTCACTTGGTTATTAATTCAATTGTCTAGTAGAAACTCCTCTCTCGATTAAGTTTCAAACTCACAAGGTGAATCAATTTAAGCTCGTGAAGATATGCAAGAATTTGTAGTGGATTGATCTTTAGGAGAACCTCTCTCGACTATACTCTTAACTAGGTTTAATCAACAATTCAATTAGCCTCTTTTGATTACAAAGAACTACTCCATAGAATTAGAGCAATTCATCACAAATATGTTTAAATAAAAGGAAAACATAAAACGATCCAAACTCTTGTCTTGAGTGAGGATTGAATGATGAAATCCTTGAGCTTTTGCTTCACCAACTCCTCCTTTGCTTCCTTAGGTCTATGATATGTCAAAAGTCCCAAAAATAACGTTTTTACATGTACTTATACTATGTAGGGACGGGCCCAAACGAGAACACCTTTTCCTACGCGAAATAGGACATTGGCTCTGTAAAAATTGCACAGGCGTGCCGCATGGGGAGACGCGCCACGCGGGGTGGTAGTGGGGTTTGTCAGAGGCCTTGTAATTTGACCGGTAGCAGATTTTGGGCAGCCGCGGTGCGCCACGCGCCGCGCCTATGGTGGATTCTCAAAGTAATTTTTTAGCTCGCTTTTTGGTATCCAGGCTTGGTCCTCGACTCCCTAACGCAATCCCGGCTTAATCCCTTGGGCTATTACTCAGACTTCAAAGCTCCAAATCACTCGAATTCATTCTATAACATCTACATCACCCCGGAATCACTCCTACAAAGCATAAAACTCACAGTTAGTGCAAAACACTAGCGATTAAAGCTCAAACTCAATTACAGTGCAGTAAATTCGAGTGCAATAAGCGACTAAAACACGAGATTATTGCCACCATCAACACCCCACGCTTAAACCATTGCTCGTTCTCGAGCAATCAAACTACACCTTATAAAGACACGACCTTTTTGCACAACTCTCCAAAGTCATCACACCAAGAATATTTAAAATAGACTAAGCACAATAGTGTAACATCTTCACCTCAAGATTTCACTCACAAGTACCACGCATTTTTCACAACGCACTCACTTACTCAAACATAGAGAACAACGACAGTACCTTTCCTTTATGAATTAAGTGCCCTCACACAACAATTGAGAGAGTAGTTCCAAAAACAATAAAATTTAAGAACAATTAGTAACTCAATATTGAAAGAATTCACTCACTATCAAAAACAACATTCATATGCCACAAAAGATGCACCATAGGGTTTCCCTTAGTGTACTACTCTACTAATTGAGCTCATTCAGACAAGGATCAAGTAGGACTTTAACTAGTTGTAATGTAAGCTGCGATATGGGTAGGATAAATTTAGATATAAGAGTGACTACACCTTCCTAAGCACTTTAATACATACACTTTAACATTCAAAACCCCACACATACGTCAAACCATACTCCACCTCCACATCAATTTGCATTAACTCCCTACTTCTTTAAACACAAATACATCAAGAGTTACCACTTATCAATGAATATTTTGCACAACAATACAACTATTAACTCCCAGGAAAAAGGACATCAATACGAGGAATGTACCGAGTATGCAAGGCAGAAATGAAATGTAATAATAATAAGATACTATCTCGGGGAGAGATAAGAGTCAACTTATAACTTCTGACTTGCCGCTGAGGGACGTAACATACAGAATAAAACCCATTCGTATCTATATAAATAAAGCTACAATATAATAGTTCTGATTACATCATTCTCGTGGCGTTTATTTCCCAACTGATCAGTAGTAAATGCCCGACCGACCGTAGCGTGGTTGTAAATGCATGACTGCCCGACCGGCCGTAGCTCGGTGGTAAATGTGTAACTGCCCAACCGGCCGTAGCTCGGTGGTAAATGCGTAACTGCCCTACCGGCTGTAGCTCGATGGTAAATGCATGACTGCCTGACCGGCCGTAGCTCGGTGGTAAATGAAGATACATGTGTCGCTATATTGTAAACATTAATATCTTTATCATATGCCTTAATAGGGAACTAGAAACATACTTAGACATGCTTGAATATCATTTATAGGAATGAATAACATAGAGATCCTTAACTTCTAAGAGTGTAAACACTTATGAAATAGCATTACGTTTACGTATCATTACTTCGATCACTCCAACAAAGAAAGAAGGGATATCCTTAACATATCTGAGTCGATTCTATCGAGAAAGATTACACTGTACTCTCTTAATATAGCAAAATATCATGTTAATTAAGGTGCTCTGAAATATCGGGTCTTGAAGCGTTGAAGCGCTATGGAATATCATATTTGAATTCCTAAAGATCCTTGAAATTTTCACGTTATATTAATGGATAGGTTATTCTTATGTCTTTAAGACATATAATGATTCCCCTTCTAAAATGATATATATGACTTAGGTTATAAGACATGTCAAATTAACATCTCTACTCTTGCCACCTAGATTAATGACTTAAGAGTCATACATGGGATTGGAGGGGTGTTTCCACATGGGGGAGGGTTAGTCTTATCCACCTATTCATTATTTAAATAGTTAATCTCCCATTAACCAATAATTAACCGATTACCCATATAGTTAAGAATTATCTCAAATTACTTAATATACTACTCATTTTTAATATACATTACGTACCCTATTATCATGGTCATGGGGTACCATATAAAATCAATATACACTCTATTATTTCATTAAAACATCCAAGTAAAAATACATATATTTTCTCGTCTTCTAATTTTCCTAATATCATATAAATAGTAAAATTTTGGTATGGTTAATTCTTAAAATGGTAACAAGATAACCTCTTTTCTTGTGAGAAAATAATTTCTATCTTTACACTAAAGAAAATCTCCTAAACTTTCTCATATTATGTGTATAATTGAATGTCGTAATATCAATAACTATATAAAATTATTTTTTTTAAACAAGTTTTACAAAAATATTCTTCTCTAAATACCATATCACTATATATATAATAGTATCAAGGTTGTTGAAATTACGGGGTCTTAGAATGACATAGTCACAAATCTTTATAACCTCATGAATAGTCTTAACCCCTTCAAGCTCATATGGATTACTATGACTTATCCTAATATTAATGTACGGGATGTAACATCCTTCCCCCCTTTTGAACATTCGTCCTTGAATGTTTAAACTTGCAAGATGTACATACATACTCATCAATTATAAATGTATATATCTTCCCGGGCTATACTCCAATGAAACAAATATGAGGTTCTCACGGGGTCAGGACGTCGTCCCTTCCTAAAACTACTTCCTAATCCATTCGTCACCTACGATTCTGTTAATCTATCTTCTAGGCGCCGACACCTACTACTTGTAAGCTTAATAACTGGGTTCATAACTTTCTATTCCATTATACTAACTTTCCTAAAATCTTGCGTACTATATGTTGTTTCCTCCCTTAGTCCACTATCCTCGGGTTCTTACTTTGCTTTCAAGCTAGCCTTGGTTTCCTTTAACCCTTCAGACGTAATGCCAACTCACTCTTATATTAATCATATTAACTGGGAAATTTGCATTAATAAGATTGATCACTACCCATAGTCACAGTACATGACGCATCATCCGGTGTATCCTCTAGGTCCTAATGACCTGTCAAATCATATATGCGGTTCTGACTACCCCCAGAGCTAGATGCTCCACCCCTGCCTCAACCTCTACCAGTTGATGCCTGAGGGCCTCGCTCTTGAGCGCTTACTGAAGAGGAGGAGACTGTTATAGATCTGGTGGGCTGAACAATCCCGCTTTTGTCATTCATCGGACAATCCCTCATGTAATGACTAGGGTCTCCACAGGTATAAAATACATAGATCCCTGACGACATTATCCAAAACGAGCTCTACCGCATTGACTGCACCACGGAGAAGGCGCCCTCATCTGCGCAAAATCCCTCTGACTCTGAAAAACTGAAATTCTCGAGTCCTGACCTGATTTAGAATAGACAGATCCCTCATAATACATCTTCTGCAACTGTCAGACACTTTCAACAAGATATGGTGACATAGGATCGCTCGAAAAATCCTCATGTTGCCTTGAAGACCTAGCCTTATTACGCTGACCCACATTACAATTCTCGTATTGCTGTTATTTTTGATCTTCCAATTTGTGACCATAAACCTAGATGCGGGAAATATCAATATTATTGAGCACAACGGCTGTTAAGCACTCATTAATAAGATGCGGCCCAAGTCCTACAACAAACCAATGCACTCGGTCACTCATTTTAGCAAAAATCGAGGGGGCATACCTCGCCAAGGAATCAATTCCCGCACACTCATATTCCCCTGTTTAAGAGACAAGAACCTGTCTACCCTTGCCTGACGAATCTCTAACGGCAAGTAATGACGCAAGAAATCCCCTGATAACTCTTCCCCTACCGCTGGAGATGCACTTGTACCTCTAGACAATTCCCAAGTTTCATACCACTGAACTGCAACATCCCGCAATCGGTAAGAGGCCAACTCTACTGACTCGGTGTCTGATGCATGCATCACCCTCAAAGTCGTCTACATCCTATCACTAAAGTTTTGCGGGTCCTCGTCCTTGTTGGATCCGGTAAACACTGGAGTGTCCAAGTTGATGAAGTATCGAACTCTTGCGCTAATAGCCCTATCAACGTAACCAATACCTATATCTACCTGGCCCTGAGCCTGAGCGGCTACCAATCTAGTCAACAACCGTACTGCACTCCGCATATCCACATCGTAATCATGAGCAACAAGTGGAGGTACTGGGTTCCTCCTCATCTCCTCGGGTGCTAGCAAAATCGGAGAACTATGTGAAGGTGTCACACATCCTCTCGGGGCCTCACTCTTGCCCTCACTAGACATTGTTGCTGTACTCATGCCCTCATCTGCCCCTGCTTTACCCTTCTGAGTAGTTGTAGCTTTCCTGGTCATAGGCTTCGGTGTATATATAAAACAAGTCAAACGTCAAGGGCTTTATTCCCTATGACTCTACTCTATTGTATGATCTAATATCAAGAAAGAAGGGTAACCGGTCCCTAAATGCCCTATTGTTTCCTGTTTATTCAACGTGGTGCACAACATATTTATAAACAAGACCCACTAGACACGGCTTGCAGAAAACTCTAAGACAGAACTGCTCTGATACAACTTTTGACACGACCCAAATCAGCGGTCCACGACTGGAACCCGGTGCCTACTCAATTGAGTGCCACGTATCTTTTTTTTAAGTCTCGTCATGGGCCATGATAGGCCACATCTGTATATATAATTGATAATATTAGAACTTAACTCACATAACTAAGTCAAAAAAAGATTTATAAGGATACATAGGGCCCACAAGGCCGTTGACAAGTCACACCTAAAACTATACACAGGACACTGTCTGCAAAACCTCTAAGAAAACATGACCATAATATATAAGTCGAGACAGGGTCCCCGACATCCTCATAAAACAAAGTAACATATATAGAACATGACTTGGCAATACTCCAAGAAGATGTGGAGCTCACCAACCAAAAGCTGACATCTGGAGGTAGCCTAGAGTGGATGGTCCTCACCTCGCCTATCTACACCTGCGTGGCATGAGACACAGTGCCCCAGGAAAAGGGACTTCAGTACGAAGAATGTACTGCGTATGTAAGGCATAAATGAAACGTAATAATTATGAGATACTATCTCGGGGAGAGATAAAAGTTAACTTATAACCGCTGAGGGTCGTAACAAATAGAATAAAACCCATTCGTATAATATATATATATATATATATATAGTAGTTCTGAATACATCATTCTCGTGGCGTTAACTGCTCAACTGATCAGTGGTAACTACCCGACCGGCCATAGCGTGGTTGTAAATGCATGACTGCCCGACCGGCCAGAGCTCGGTGGTAAATGTGTAACTCCCCAACCGGTCGTAGCTCGATGGTAAATGCGTAACTGCCCTATCAGCCGTAGCTCGATGATAAATGCATGACTGCCCGACCGACCATAGCTCGGTGGTAAATGAAGATGCATGTGTCACTATATTACAAACATTGACATTTTTATTATATGCCTCAATAGGGAACTAGAAACATACTTAGACATGCTTGAATATTATTTTACAGGAATAAATAACATAGACATCCTTAACTGCTAATAGTAGAAACACTTATGAAGTAGAATTACATTACTTGCATCATGCCAATAAGGAAAGAAGGGATAGCCTTAACATATCTGAGTCGATTCTCTAGAGAAAGATTACACCGTACTCCCTTAATATTGCAAAATCTTACGTTAATTAAGGTGCTCTGAAATCTCGGGTCTTGAAGCGTTGAAGACGCTATGGAATATCATACTTAAATTCATACATATCCTTGAAATTTTCACGTTATATTAATAGATAGGTGATTCTTATGTCTTTAAGACATATAATGATTCTCCTTCTAAAATGATATATATGACCTAGGTTATAAGACATGTCCAATTCAATCTCTAGTGTTGCCACCTAGATTAATGACTTAAGAGTCATACATGGGATTGGAGGGGTGTTGCCACATGGGGGGGGGGAGGGAGGGGGAGGGTTAGTCTTATCCACCCATTCTTATCTAAATAGTTAATCTCCCATTAACCAATAATTAACCAATTACTCACATAATTAAGAATTATCTCAAATTACTTAATATACTACTCATTTTTAATTCACATTACGTACCATATTATCGTGGTCATGGGGTACCATATAAAATCAATACATACACTATTATTTCATTAAAACATCAATGTAAAAATACATATATTTTCTCGACTTCTAAATTTCCTAATATCATATAAATAGCAAAAGTTTTGTATGCTTAATTTAAAATGATAAAAAGATAACCTCTTTTCTTGTGAGAAAATAATTTCCATCTTTACAATAATGAAAATCTCATAAACTTTCTCATATCATGTGTATAATTGAATGTAGTAATATCAATAACTATATAAAATTATTTTTTTTCAAACAAGTTTCACAAAAATATTCCTCTCTAAATACCATATCATTATATATATAATGGTATCAAGGTTGTTAAACTTACAGGGTCTTACAATGACATAGTCACAAATTTTTAAAACCTCATGAAAAGTCTTAATCCCTTCAAGCTCATATGGATTACTACGACTTATCCTAATATTAATGTACGGGATGTCACATCCTTCCCCTTTTTTGACATTCGTCCTTGAATGTTCAAACTTGCAAGATGTACATACATACTCATCAATTATAAACGTATATATCTTCCCGGGATATACTCCAATGAAACAAATATGAGGTTCTCACGGGGTCAGGACGTCGTCCCTTCATAAAACAACTTCCTGATCCATTCGTCACGTATGATTCTAGTAATCTATCTTCTAGGAGCTGACACCTACTAGTTGTAAGCTTAATAACCAGGTTCATAACTTTCTATTAAGTTATACTAACTTTTCTAATATCTTGCGTACTATGTGTTGTTTTCTCCCTTAGTCCACTATCCTCGGGTTCTTACTTTGCTTTCAAGCTAGCCTTGGTTTCCTTTAACCCTTCAGACGTAATGCCAAATCACTCTTATATAAATCATATTAACTGGGCAATTTGGTTTAATAAGATTGAATATTACCCATAGTCACAGTACATGACACATCATGCAGTGTAGCCTCTGGGTCCTAATGACCTGTGAAGTCATATATGCGGTTCTGACTACCGTCAGAGCTAGATGCTCTACCGCTGCCTCTACCTCTACCAGCTGAAGCATGAGAGCCTCGCTCTTGAGGGCGTACTGAAGTTGAGGAGACTGTTATTGATCTGGTGGCCTGAACCATCTCGCTTCTGCCATTCATAGGACAATCCCTCATGTAATTACTAGGGTCTCCACAGGTATAACATACATAGATCCCTGACGACATTGTCCAGAATGAGCTCTACCGCATTGACTACACCGCGGAGAAGGCGCCCCCATCTACGCAGAATCCCTTTAATTCTAAAAACTTGAAATTCTCGAGCCCTAACCTGATTTAGAATAGATAGATCCCTCATAATACGTCTTCTGCAACTGTCGGACACTTTCAACAGGATATGGTGACATAGGATCACTCGAAAAACCCTCAGTTTGCCTTGAAGACCTAGCCTTTTATGCTGACCCTCATCACGATTTTCGTATTGTCGTCGTTTACGATCCTCCAAATTCTGAGCAAAAACCTGGATGCGGGAAATATCCATACTATCGAGCAGAGCGGCCATGAAGCACTCATTAATCAGGTGTGGCCTAAGTCCTACCATAAACTGATGCACTCGGTCACTCATTTCAGCAAAAATCGAGGGGGCATACCGCGCCAAGGAATCAAACTGGAGACTATACTTCTGCATACTCATATTCCCCTATTTAAGAGCCAAGAACCTATCTACCCTTGCCTGACGAATCTCTACCTGCAAGTAATGACGCAAGAAAGCCCCTGAGAACTTTTCCCATAGCCCTGGAGATTCATTTGTACCTCTAGACGATTTCCAAGTTTCATACCACTAAACTGTAACATCCCGGGATCGATAAGAATCCAACTCTACTGACTTAGTGTCTGATGCATGCATCACCCTCAATGAACTATACATCCTATCAATAATGTTTTGCGGGTCCTCGTCCTTGTTGGATCCGGTAAACACTGGAGTATCCAGGTTGATGAAGTCTCGTACTCTCGCGCTAATAGCCCTGTCAACATAATTAACACCTATACCTACCTGGCACTGAGCCTGAGCGGCTACCAATCTAGTCAACAACCGTACAACACTACGCATATCCACATCATAATCATGAGCAACGGGTGGAGGTACTGGGTTCCTCCTCATCTCCTCGGGTGCTTGCGAAATTGGAGAACTATACGAGGGTGTCACACTTCCTCTCGGGGCCTCACTCTAGCCCTCACTAGACATTGGTGCTCTACTCATGCCCTCATCTGCCACTGCTTTACCCTTCTGAGTAACTGTAGCTTTCCTGGTCATAGGCATCGCTGTATATATAAAATAAGTCAAAAGTCAAGGCTTTATTCCCTACGACTCTGCTCTATTGTACGATCTAATATCAAGAAGGAAGAGTAACCGGTCCCTAAATGCCCTGTAGTTTTCTGTTTATACAATGTGGTGCACAACATATTTATATACCAGACTCTACTAGACACGGCTTGCAAACAACCTAGGACAGAACTGCTCTGATACCACTTTAGTCACGACCCAAATCGGATGGCCACGACTGGCACCCAGTGCCCGTCGCGGCCCATCGCTTGGGTTGACTATCCCCTCGGGTATTATAGTTGTTTGGTCTGCCACCAGCATAGATATTGGTGCAAACCTTATCTCTCCAATATCATTCTCAACTTTTTTGTAAACTAACAATGGCATTAGATTAATTGAGGCACTAAAATCACATAAAGACTTATCAAACTTAAGAGCGCCTAAAGAGCAAGGTATAGTAAAACTCCCTGGATCTCCACACTTTTGTGGGAGTTTGTTTTGCATGATTGCACAGCAATGCTCAGTGAGCTTGAACATTGAGGTCTCTTCTATCTTCCTCTTCTTTGCAAGGATCTTCTTCAAGAACTTGGCATAAGCTGGCATTTGGGAGAGAACTTCTGTGAATGGAAAATTTACATCAACCTGTCTCAACATATCTAGAAATCTCTCATACTGCTTATCCAACGTTTCTCTGTAGAGCTTTTGGGGAAAAGGTAGAACAGACATGTGCTTGCTCTCTTCATTAGATTCCTCCTTTCTTGAAGTTTCTACCTTCTTCTTTTTGTCAGCTCCCTTCTTACCTTTCTTCTTCTTATCATCTTCAATTTTTAGCTCCTTCCTATTTTCTTTTTCAGGCATCACCTATTTTTGGAATAGAGTGGGTTCTTTCAATACTTGCCCGCTTCTCAAGGTCACAATATTCACCCTTTCTTTGGGATTCTTTTCATTATCAGCTGGCTGAGTACCTGAGATTCTCTCAGACAATATAGTTGCAATCTGTCCCACTTGTCTCTCTAAGCTCCGAAAACCTGTTCCAATTTCTTTGACAGCTGCACCATGTTCCCGTATAGGTGAGCTTTGAGCTTAAAGTCTCTTATCTGTCTTCACAGTAAATGATTTCATTAGATCTTCTAACCCATACTGATTTTATTGTTGAGGCTGAAATTGCTGCCTCTGCTGATTTTAGAATCCTAGAGCACATTGTCCCTAAAATCTTGGGTTGTTTTGTTGCCATGTATTTGCAGTACCCCCACGTAAAATCCATGAAAAACTAGGGTGCTTTAATTACCCACAACATTCACTTCCTCCATTAAAACTCGACACTCATGAGTAGGGCGTCCTCATCCACATATGTCACAGGCTGCATGAGGCTCATTATGTGCCGAGGCTAAGGTCAGCTTCCTTATTTCATTGGCCATGACATCAAGATGTACCTGCACAGATGTATTAGTATCAACTTGGTCAACACCAATTGATCTTCTTCTTTCAACAATCTCGGAGGGCCACTAATTTGCATCTTCAGATAACTCATCTAGAATTGTGACTATCTCCTCTAGTGTTTTCTTCATCAACGGACCACCATCTGCATTTTTCAATGTTCTGCGTGAGGCCGATGTCAAACCATCCAAAAAAAATATGGAGTTGCAACCCGAGTTCAGTTCCACTATGTTGACAGTTTTGCACTATCTCCTTAAACCTCTCCCAAGCTTCAAACACAAATTCAGTCATGTTCTGGCATAAGTTATGGATTTCTCTTCTAAACATGTCCGTCTTAGCTTAGGAAAAATATTTAGCAAGAAATTTTCTGGTCATCTCCTCCCATGTTCTAATTGTTCCATGGGTCAAGCTTCGAAACCAGTGTTTTGCATCATCTTTGAATGTGAAGGAGAATGCCCTTAAGTAAACTGCATCTTGTGGCACACCATTGTACTGAAAAGTGTTCATGATCTCCTTGAAGTCCATTAGATGATTGTTTGGATCATCGTTCTACTTTCCTCTAAAGACACAAAAATTTTGAAGGGTTTGGAGCAACCCTTGCTTCAACTCAAAATTGTTAGCTTCAACTAGAGGTGGTCTCACACTTGATAAACCTTGGTTGTAGATCGGTCTAGCAGAATCGCCAAATGGTCTCCCTTGGCTGGGAGCTATGTTTCTGAACTGGTCTACACCCAAGGGTTGATTCTTAGCCATTCTTTGAGCCCTGTCCTCTTCATAGGCAATTTGTGCATCTCTAAGGGCTGCTTCCTCAGCATCCCTTGCAGCTTTCTCTCTGAGTTGGGCTGCCTCTCTCGCATCCAAATCCATATTATCATCATCTCCAACCATGTTTTCTTTTGTTGAGGATTGACCAACCATCTCAATATTCTCAGGGAGATTTCTTCCTTTCTCAACCATCGCAGTTGTTTCCCGATTTCTGGGTCGTATGGTTGCACATCTTTCCCTGAAAATTGAGTCATGCACCAATCTAACCTGTGCACAGTCAAAGAACACCTAACCGTCAAAAGAGAAAAATAATAAATATAAAGAAAAATTCTTTAATTAGCACTACAAACTATTTCAAACACTATTGATTGTCAATCCCCGACAATGACACCAAAATTTGACGAGCGAAAAACACATACAAAAATATGCTTGCTAGTCGAATATATTAAATTATAATATCGTATCCACAGGGACTGGAGTTAAACAATATATTCATAGTTTATAGCTAGGTTTCTATCTAAGATGATCAACAATTGAGAATGATGTGATTAAAACTAAAATTAACTATTGGCTAATGACAAGCGACGCAAGTAATGAGCAAGGAAGGTTATCGATTGGGAGAAGATAGGGTTGATAGGATTGGTGCAAGACAAGTGTTTGGCATCTAACTCTAGATATCTCTTCTAATGCTCAAGTGAGTCTCTCGAATTCACTTGGTTATTAAATCAATTGTTTAGTAGAAACTTCTCTCTTGATTAAGTTTCAACCTCACAAGATGAATCAATTTAAGCTCGTGAAGATACGCGAGAATTCGTAGTTGATTGGTCTTTAGGAGAACCTCTCTCGATTATCCTCCTAACTAGGTTTAATCAACAATTCAATTAGCCTATTTCAATTACTAAGAAAAATCAATGAATTCAAGCAAATAAATAGAATGCAACAATATCACAAGGTATGCCTCTCTCGATTACATTCTAGTGAATATAGATGGAACGATTAAATTATCCAAAATCAATAAATACATAAAGCAAGAGTTAATTATCCACAAACAAGTATCAATACAAAGAATCCATCAAACCCTAAAGAGAACTACTCCATACAGATGAAGCTATTCATCACAAATATGTTTAAATCAAACATAAAACGATCCAAACAGTTGTCTTGAGTGAAGATTGAATGATGAAATCCTCGAGCTTTTGCTTCACCTCCTCCTTGGCTTCCTTAGGTCTAAGATATGTTAAAAGTCCCAAAAACAATGTTTTTACATGTATTTATACTAAGTCGAAAACACTTTTCCTACGCGAAAAAGGACATTGGCTCTGTAAAAATTTCACAGGCACGCTGCATGGGGTTACGCGTCACGCGGATGGGAGGGGGGTAGTGGGGTTTTTCAGAGTCCTTGCAATTTGAGTGGAAGCAAATTTGGGCAGCCGCTACGCGTCAGACATCGCCCCATGTGCCGCGGCTGTAATGGATTCTCAGAGTAATTCATTTAGCTTCTTTTTGATATCCAGGCTTGTTCCTCGTCCCCCGAACGCGATCTCAGCTTAATCCCTTGGGCTTTTACTCAGACTTCAAAGCTTAAAATCACTCAAATCATTCCATAATGTCTACATCACATGGAATCACTCCTACAAAGCATAAAACACACAATTAGTGCAAAAAACTAGCGATTAAAGCTCAAAATTAGTTAAAGTATAGTAAATTGGAGTGCAATAAGCGACTAAAACACGAGATTATAGCCTACCATCAAGGCCTGGCATTTTATATGGTAGTCCTTATCCGTTTGAAACATCACTTGATATTTCTAATATGTTGAGATGGCACATGAGATTTGAGAGATTTATACCGTCAAAAGAAATTTTTGGAGGATTATGTTAGTTACGGTTTTTATCTAACTACTACTGTTGTGCTTCATATCTATTTTGAGATACCATATTGATTTATTGGACCACTAGTAAGTGTCAATATCAACCCCTCGTCTCTATTTCTCTGGGATTAGGCTAGATACTTACTAGGTACCCGTTGATTTACATACACATGCTATACTTTTGCACTAAATATGCAGGATCTTGCAGGTTCCTTTGGTGGCCATCTTGGAGCGTAGGCGCAATTACTGAGGGGACTTTATGGTGAGATGTTTTTTATGATACGCACCGCAACCCACAGAGTCTCCATCTTATTTATTTATTTAAGCTATCTATTTTATATTCCAGGCAGATGTTGTATTATTATTGCACTCTTTAGTAGACACTTTTGCACTTGTGACGCCAGGTTTTGGGATAATCTAGAAGTTGTTTGTGGTTTTCCTTAGCATTTATACACTTTTATCATCTATTATATTTAAATTGTACGTTTCCATGATTTTAATTCGTTGATTATTTATCTAATAAAATTCACGATTTTGAAAATAAAAATACACAATTAAGTTTGTAGTTGACCGGCTTATCTAACAACAACGTTGGGCGCATCATGACCTATAATAGGTTTTGGGTCATGACTGCTTAGTACAAAAGCACTAGGTTCACTTAGGTCTCATGAGTAATGAGCAAGTCTAGTAGAATTTTGCGGTTCAGTATGGAGACATTTATACTTTTCTTCGAAAGGCTACATGGCTGTTAGGAGAACTTCGCTTCCATTATTCCTTATTGTGCGATATGATTTCATTGAAGCTTATGCCTTTGGTTCCTTCTTACTCATTCGTACGCGACGTCAGGGACGTTTTATTAGTTGGGCACCGATGAGTTGTGAAAATGCTACAGATGTGGTGCAAGAGGTTTTTCCCTAACTATGCATGCTATTGTAGTCGCCTTATGGAGGAGTGATCTGTCATTTCAGCTCAGTATTGATGTTGCCTACGGTTTCAAAGCTATGCATGGTGTATTGTGATGTTCATGCATTTTTATCGCGTAGTGCCACTGTGAATTGTAGGATGCTTACTTATGTGTCACGACAATGAATGATTCAGGAGCAGAATTAATCGGTTCAGGATCAGGAGATTCGGCATTTGATTCCAGCAGAGGAGAGGCAATCAGACTATAGATGTTCGGGCATTAGTTGATGCAATCGCGAGATTGGATATTTCCTAATTTAGTGGAACTATTGTTAATATTGTTTTGCCGCCGTCCTTGTCTAAATATACTGAGGCTTGTCGGTGTGATGGTCTTCTTTGGCTTGCTTTTGGGGTATGGTGTTGTGGAATAGTACCTAACAGGCGGTTATCTAATATGGTGATGTGTGGTGGCTTCGGGGTCGGGTAGGTGCTTCCTGTGTTGAATGGTTTGAGAGGGATGATCTTTATAGAGGCTCAGAGTTTGTGGCAGTTTTTCAGTTCGGGTGCTACAAAGATGTATTATGATTTGAGGCAGTATTTGGGCAATGACAGATGAGGAAGGACATGGTTGGAGGTTTCTCGGGGATGTTGAATTTCTACAGGTCGAGTTGTTCACTTCGAAAGATGGTTCACTCAGAGTGAGCATGTTAGTGTGTCGTATGGATTTCATTGTAGGATGGCCACGTGCTTCCAAAAAGCTTGGAGCGATTATGGCCATGTTAAATAAGGGACTTAATCTCTTTATTTTGTTCAAGATGATGACTTTGTGCTTTGAAAGTTTAAGTATGATGGAAAGGGTTTGGTTAGGATGTAATATGACTGTGAGTTTTCCATGCATCGCTGGACCTTAATTTGATGTTGATAGGAAAGAGCGGGCGCTTTTGACTGGTGGGCGAGCGTGAGCTCAGGAGGATTAACTTATTTTGTGATGGCTGTAATCAGGGCAATATCGTTGTAAGATGTCATTATAGGGTCACACAGGTGGGCTATCTCCTTTGAGGTGTTAGGAGTTGCATGATTCCTAGTAAAGGTCCTCTGAAGAACTTTATTTTCTGTCCAACATGAAGTGTGTACTATGATGTGAGCTGGGATCGCTTGAATAAGATAGTGTAACAGTCAGGAGGTCGAGTGTGTGTTTGGAGATGGTAATTCGAGTTATGTCATGCACGTTTAACAATAGATGGTGAGGAATTTGGCAGGGAGACAGTGCGAAATCATGGTAACCAAGGAGAAAAAGTCATTGTTAATTATGGATTTATGTAATTATGGCTTGAAGCTAAGTGGAGGAGTCCACCATCTATGACTGGGTCACGTTGTGTGCCTTGCCAGTATTGGGTTATTGGTACACTGGTGGATTAGTTATGATTAAGGAAAGAGAATCATTCGATTTCTTCTTCTAGGGTATTCGTCTGCTATCAAGGCAGTGGTTTCCAGCTTTATATTCATGACTAGGTCAGAGTGGGTGACTCTCAACAATAGTTCTAGTGTGTTCAAGAAGTAAAGTGCGGTGCATAAGGATTTTCGAATTCGTTGTGTTACTAAGGAATTAGTTTTGCAGCAAAGTGTAAAAGAGGCTTGGAGTATTTCTATGAATGTTACCGGGTCTGCGCTGCAATGTTATACAGATGGAGGAAACAATTTCAGATTCACAGGAGCTCTTTCAAAACGGGTGTATCAGGTGGATATACAATTGAGTACATAAGGAGGGTATAAGATGGCTGATGGGTATTGAGACGCTATGGTCTCATGATTTGGTTCAATAAGGATGAGTGTTGTTTGAGGTTTGTTATGTGTTTGAGTAGAACTATTATTTTGAAGGCAAGTCAGGAGTAAATTGGAAGAAGTTGAGTCAGATAGTAGTGGTTTGAATCAACATGGTTATGGAAATGATCGGTTCCTTCGGGGTGGTAAGGCTATATAGTGATTCGTGGTTTCACTTGCGGGCTTGACAACCACCGTAATTTGATTGATTTAGAAGTATTCTTGATTCAGATGACCTTGTTATGTGTAAACGAATCCCAGAAGAGTTATGGCAGTTTAGAGGATTACTTGTGGTTTGCATATTCAGCGGTTATGGGAATTTGATTGTGTGTTGCAGTTGTTCCTCTGAAATGTGTTGAGTGAAAGGGTTCTAGATGATGAAGTGTTTATTCTATTGGTTGTTCAGGAGATATGAGTAAATTATTTTACTCTCGCGTAGAGGTATGATAGATGTAGTGAGCGATATGGAAATTGGAAGTTGAGGATCAAGGTTGCGGTTCGGTGTTCATAAGAATATCATGAGCTCTTAGGAGCGGGGGAGGATCAGATGTTCAGAGTATGTTGGCACTATTTTTCGGCAGCCTGAGGATGGTCTGTTTTGTGGTAGTAGTGTTGGTGTTGAAGTGCGGATGCTTGTCTAGTATTATTTAAATAGTATAATCCGTGGAGAATTTGGTACTGCCAATGGGAGAGGTTATGACTAAGAGGTGCTCTATTCCTTGGGTTGTAGACTGTGGGAGGTTGTTCTGGATTTGACGACTGCTCGTATGTGTCATAAATAGGGTCATCATGGATCCTTGAAAGGTTCTTGGCCTACTATAGGATGATCGGAATCAGCTTGAGATCCGTTAGGTCAGATGTGTCCATTCAGCATATCATTGCTTATGAAAGAGTCTTCAGGTGTTAGATGTTATTCCTGTCGTCAGTTATTCTTTGTAATACTCAATTATGCCATGTGGGTTGTGAGACAGCTTGATTATTCACACGTGTTGTGATCCCGTGTAGCTTGTTGTGTTATATGAGCAAGATGGCTCTCTAGATGCAGGCTGTTTATAGCACCTTAGTTGTGATTGAGTTTTTGTAGCTCATGGCGCTATTCATCTCCCTAGGGTTGTACTATCCTCTGCAGCTGTAGCTACGTGGAAGCCAGCTGCATAAAGACAGGCCCCCTAACCATTCCGCTATTCCTGCCCTAAAGCAAGGAAATCCGCTCTGACCCACCACCCTGGTAGGAATTGCTTTATTCATTTGGCATGCTTGTGGTCGATATTTGGGCATTTCGTAGGTATGAGCATTATGTCTTGAAGGGTAATTCCTTATTTATTGTTATGTGTTGACAGGGTTGCACACTACAACAGTGTCATGTTTGGATCGGGTTGCACACCGCAATAGTGTCATGTTTGGATTGGGTTACACGGCGCAACAATGTCATATTTAGATCGGGGTGCACGCTGCAACGGTCTTATGTGTGGATCGGGTTGCATGCCACAACAGTGAGATGTTGAGTATGGTTCCTTATACTTTTTTTGTGTTTCTTGTTTCTTATCTCTAAGATAGGTTCATAGCATCTATTTGGTTGTTTTATTCGTTATGCGGGCTGGATGGTTCTTTGCTGGAGTTCGTTCTTCCATATGAGTCACATTTGAGTTTGTAGCTTGTTGGCACATTGATGGCTTCATATGAGATTTTTGGACCTGAAATTAGTGCAGTCGGATTTATATAATGTATATTAGAGGGAAACTGTCACTATTCAGTTCAGAATGAGGCAATAGTTCTTATTAAGTAGAGGACTCAATGATTTATTGATTTGGCAGGTGGTTATGAGCTTCTACGCATCGTTTTCATCGCTGCAGTATCGCGAGTGTCCGATCAGGTCTTATGCGCATATGAGGTATACTACGAGCATCAGATTAGTGAATATGCAGCTTCTACGGTTGAAGGATGTTATTATGGGCATACAAATTATGTGGTGCATTGTGTGGTTTCAACATGGGTGCATGCTCATATTTGGCACATCGGGTTGGTATTGATATGCATCGTATGATAGAATCAGGTCTCGTAGAGAATTTCGGATGTTGGAATTTGGTTCTAAGGCTTATGGGATAAGGTAGCAGGATGGATCTTTAGTCTGGCTCGAGGTAATGTATTCACATGGTTTGTGGTCGCAGAGGTATGTGCACGAGGTGTCAAAAAATTGTTTTGGGCAATTTCGGAGCGTATCTTGGCATGTTCGAGGACGAACGAATGTTTAAATGGGGGAGAATGTAATGGCCCGACCGGTTGTTTTGATCTCTAGCATGTCGTTCTACGTTTTGAGGCCTTGAGTAGCTTCACTTCATGTTTTATGACTTGTACGCATAGTCGTAATCGATTTTCGGAAAGTTCGGAGTTGATTCGGATGAAAATTTATCAATTCGGAAGTTTAAGTTGGAAGAGTTGGCCAAGGTTTGACTTTTGAGTAAATGACCTCGAAATCAGGATTTGAAGGATCCAATAGGTTCGTATGATGATTTCGTACTTGCACATATGTTCGTGTTGAGTATCGGGTGGTCCGGAATCACTTTGGTGCTTATTGTGGAAAGTTGGCATTTTGAAGGTTTTAGAATTTCCTAAGATTGATTTGAATTGAACTTTGATGTCAATGATGTTCGTTTGGGATTCCGAGCCTTGGAATAGGTTCGTATCGTGATTTGTGACTTGCACGTAAAGTTTGGCGTCATTCCGGAGTATTAAGTGTATTTGGGAAGCGTTCAGCGAAGTTTGAAAGTTTGAAAGTTGGAAGAAGGGTTTTCATCGTCGATTCGTAGTTTGGATATTGTTTGGTGTGATTTCAGGCCTCGAGCAACTTTACATCATGTTTTGGGAATGGTTGGTATGATTAGACGGGGTCCCAGGGTCCTCGGGTGTATTTCGGATGGGCTACGTGTAATTTCGCCCTAAGAGCTGCTGTTTTTGAGATCAGGTGAATCCTTGTCCGCGGTCGCGAAGAGCAAAATGGTGTTCCAAGCCTTGTGAATCACGATCGCGGAAGGAAGTGTGCGATCGCATATTAGGGAATTTCTGCTATCACTAGTTGGAATTCCTCGAGATCATTAGAACTTTCTCTTACAGTTAAATCACTACCCTTCGTCCGAGTTCTCGGAAGCATATATCTTGCGATCAATAATGAATTTGGGGATGATCCAAAAATGGAAGTTGTAGCCCTTTGAATCAGGTTTTGAGAGAAGCAACTTGTTTGTCAGTTGAAATTTTGTACAAAAGATTATGGCCATTATACGAGGGGTGTCTGTGATAAGGAAACAAAATTTGTACATTGCATCGCAAGGTTTTAGCCGCGATTGCGATGAAGGAAATGATGCTGGAACTTTTGTTAATCATGATCGCATGGGTAATGACTACGATCGCGAAGAAGGAGGTCTAGAAGGTGTATTAGGCGTCTAATTTCAGGATTTAAACTCATTTCTTCACTTTTAAGTTCTCGAAGCTCATATGGGGCGATTTGGGGTGATTCTTGAAGATCGTTTTCGCCATATATCATAAGGTATGTTATTCCTACTTGTTTCGAGTTAAATACATGAGTTATATATGGATTTTAGCATCGCAATTTGGTAGAAATTATGGAATCTTGTGAAAAAAACCTAGATATGGTATTTTCAGATTTTGACCACAAAATTGGATATGGAATTAGGAATAAATTATATATTTGAGTTTGTGGTACTATGGGAAATGTTTATCTTCGAAAATTTTCAAAATTTGGGCACGTGCGCCTGAGGATTATCTCGGCTGACGTTTTGAGCGGAGATGAAAAGTATTATAAATTGAATAATTATGAGTATGGGAGTATAATGTTTATTGGTTTGCACATTGTTTGAATAGTTTCGGATTGATGAGCATTGGTGTGAGGTTTTAGAGAGGCGTTGGAGCCGGTTATGGAACTTCGTAGCGAAGTAAGTCTCTTAACTAACTTTGTAAGGGGGAATCTGCTCTGTAGGTATTAAAATTGTTATGTGCTACTATTTGTGGGTGCTACGTACGCATTAGGTGACGAGTGTCTGTACGTAGCTAAAAGCATGTTTATGTCCGGGTAGACTTAGGACTTTTCATTAAATATTTGAATTATTTGAACTCATTTTGCTAGCTTAATTAGGTGAATTTATAATTGAAATTGATTTGGGAATACATTAGACCGAGCTTTATCATCTTGAGTTGTTTGGCAAGATATTTGACGGTAAAAGCCATGTTTACTTTATGCTCATGTACCTGTGTTGTAAGAGCGTGACTCGTAATTAGATAAGTTTCTTCCTTTCCTGTGGATTGGGCCAAACGCCTCGAGAGTATCAGGATGCATCTCTGGTTCACGTCGGTCGATCCTCGGCAGTGTACACACCACTCTGAAGTGGGCCGTATGACCTCAGCATAATCGTGCGTTATAATGCTACAGAGAATCACGAGATCCCAAATCTGTTGAGGCCTGGCATTTTTTATGGTATTCCTTATCCGTTTGAAATTGCACTTGATATTTTTGATTTGGAGATGGCACATGAGATTTGAGATATTTATATCGTTTAATGAAATTTTTCGAGGATTATGTTAGTTATAGTTTTTATCTCACTACTATTGTTGTGCTTCATATCTGTTACGATTTATCATATTGATTTATTGGACCACTCGTAAGATTCGACGTCAGCCTCTCGTCACTACTTCTCTGGGGTTAGTCTAGATATATATTGGGCACGGGTTGATTTACCTACTCATGCTACACTACTGCACTTAATGTGTAGGATCTGACAGGTTCATTTAGTGGCCATCTTAGCGCATAGGCACAACTGCTGAGGGGACTTTATGGTGAGCTGCTTTCTAGGCTACGCACCGCAGCCTACAGAGTCTTCATCTTATTTATTTACTTTATTCTGTCTATTTTATATTCCAGACATATGTTGTATTATTATTGCACTCTTTAGTAGATGCTCATGCACTTGTGACACCGGGTTTTGGGATGTTCTAGAAGTTGTTTGTGGTTTTGCTTAGCATTTACACACATTTATTATTTACTCTATTTATATTGTAAGTTTATATGATTTTAATGCGTTGATCTCTTTATCTAATAAAATTCACGATTTCGAAAATAATTAAATGCATAATCAAGTTGGTAGTTCACCGTTGGCTTTCCTAACGGCGACGTTGGGTGCATCACGACCTATAGTGGGTTTTGGGTCGTGACATGAGAGATAACAACAAGAATCACAGCCGAGCTACCGCCTTATAATATCACTTCACAATCACACTCACAATCTTTTCTTATAGCGCGTGAGCCTTACATTTGGATAGTTCTGAAATTGTTTTTCCAAAGTAGGTACACGCACTTTAACCACCTTGTGTCGCTGCGTGGCTTCAAGTAATGCCCTTACTAGCAACACACACATAAATCTCACCTTATGCCGCCACATGCATATTAACCCCTATCCTTATACCTCCACATGCGTATCAATATTACAACATAATCACAACTCGCACCACAAGTGCCCATATGCCACAACTTGCCAAAAGAATCACCATTACCAATGTTTCCACAACAAATATCCGATGACTCAACCACAATGTGTACAGGAGTCTCAACAATAGCTAACTGAAATTGAATAGCTCAACAAGAATGGTATTTCAACAATAAACAACTTTGCCTCTATGTGGTCACGACCTTTTACAACTTCAACACCGATAACTCAACAAGAAGATATTCCATAAAAGAACAACAATATTAACTAAAAAATTCAACAATTAAAGAAGTAAAAGACAATAAGGAAAACAATAAATTCAACTAAAGCATATAAGAGCAATTAACAAGTAAAAGGTGGGACAAGTGTTAACAATGCCAAATAAGGCATGCGAGGATAGATCAACACGTGTACAGGTAGATTAAAAATGAATATATAACATTATATGACAATTTAATTAAAGACACGAAGAGAGTCCAAATAGCATAAACCGGTAAAATACAACATATAGCCCGTGTACCCACTTGTCACCTTGTGTACACGGCTTTAACATATCACAGATAGCACAATCAAGCCAAATCCCAAGGGGTAGTTCCCCCACACAAAGCTAGGCAATATACTTACATCAAATAAGCTAAATCAATCCACTAGCAAGCCTTTTTCACAAATATCCAACTCCGAACGGATCGAATATAGCCAAAATAACTTTATCGCACAAATACAAATCGTAGGAAACTATTACGGATAATAAAGTTGCAATTTATAAAGAAAAATAAAAAGTTAACTCAAAATTAAAAAATCTGAACACCCATCTAATAAAGAGTCCAATCATACCAAAAATACTCAATTCTGCCCTCAAATCGACCTTCAAATCCCCAAAATATAGCTTAAGAAGTTTTCACAAAATTACTCAATTTTTCCAACTCGTAACGCTAATTAAATGATAAAAATAATGATGGATTCATGTATAATATTAAAATCCGAGTCAAGATCACTTACCCTGATCTACTCCATGAAAATCTCTTCCAAAATCGCCTAAAACCGAAGTCTCTAACTCAAATGATGAAAAATGGAACAAACACTTGATTTGGAAATTAAATATCTGTTGCCCAGTTATTACCTTATGTGATCGCGGAAAAGCAAACATGATAGCGGAGAACAAATTACACCAGCTTAGAAAATGCTCTTACATGATTGCGAGAACTCGCGAATGCGATGACCAGTGATCTACAGGCTATGCGATCGCAGTAAAGGCCACGCGAACGCGATGAACAACACATGCCTTCCCACAGCCTCTCCTACTCCAAATGACCTCAAATTTTGCTCACAAGCCATAACTGACACAATGGTCCTATTCCAACTTGGGGAAATGAATTCCAAAACCGATATCAATAAAGTCAACTCTCGGTCAAACTTCTCAATATTCCAAACCTTTGACTTTCCAATTTTTGCCAATTCAAGCCAAAATGACATACGAACCTCAAAATCAATATCCGGACATACACCTAGGTACAAAATCACAATACAAAGCTATCAGAACAATCAAAACTCCATTCCAGAGTCGTCTACACAAAAGTCAAACTCCAATCAATTCTTTCAATTTAAGCTTCCAACTTTAGGACTAAGTGTTCCAATTCATTGTGAAACATACCCGAAGCCAAACCAACCACCCCGGCAAGTCACATAACCACAATAAAACATAGAGGAGGTAATAAATAGGGGAACCGAGCTAAAATACTCAAAATGACCGGCCGAGTTGTTACATCCTCCCCCTCTTAAAACAAACCTTCATCCTCAAACGAGTATAGACACATACCTAAATTTTTGAAAAGATGAGGATAACGGCTACGCATATCGTGCTTGGTCTCCGAAGTCGCCTCCACGACAGGTTGACCTCTCCACTAAATCTTCACTGAAGCAATGTTCTTTGACCTCAACCTTCGGACGTGCCTGTCCAAGATGGCCACCGGCTCCACAACATAAGGCAAATCCTTGTCCAATTAGACTGAGCTGAAATATATAACATAGGACGGATCACAATGATACTTCAATAGCATGGAAACATGGAACACTAGATGAACTGCAGATAAACTAGGTGGCAATAGAAGCTTGTAGGCCACCTTTCACACTATCGGGCAGCATGCCCGAAAGATCTACTGGAAATATTTCTAGGAAGTCTCTTACTACCGGAACTGACTCAACGGTAGGAGTATCAGCACTGACATCTCTCACAAAGACTAGATATGTATCACACCCCTTGTCAACCATCCGCTGAGCTGTTAGAAATGACACAACCTTGCTAGGAACATAATCCAATGTACCACTCACCTCTAACCATAGCACAAACGGGCATAGCCAATGTCACAATCTTGGCGCGACAAGCGAGAATTGCATGATAGAGGTACAATAAGTCTATGACCAAGGTGACATTAAAGTCTATTATACTGAGCAGCAATAGGTAAACTCTATTCTGAAAAACACCAATAACAACTAAATACGACCAATACACCCGGTCCACAACAATAGAATCTTCCACAAACGTGGTCACATAAATAAGAGAACTCAAATAATCACAAGATATATCCAAATACGGAGCAAATTAAGATGACACATATTAATAAGTGGATCCTGTATCAAATAAGACTGATGCATCTCCATAACAAACCAGAACTATACCTGTGATGATTGTGTCTGAAGGGACTGCCTCTATCCTAAGCATAAAATATGGCTCGGCCTCGCCCTCTAGGATGACCTCTACCCGCCCGTCCCCACCACTAGCTGGCTGTGCGGGTGGAGTGGTAATTAGAGCAGAAACCATGTCCCGTGTAGTCATGGACTTGAGAGAATCTATGCAGCCACAGTAGTCTGTAGAGGTGCACCCCTCTTGAGTTAGGGAAGTCCCTCACCATATGACAGTTATCACCTCACTCAAAGCAAGATCTTGGTGGGTCTGGTTGTTGGAACTAGCTCGGGCCTGGTCAGCAGGACTGGCAGTTGAAGGCACCCCGTGCAGGAGGTACACTAGAGAGTGGCTGAGCAAAGTGTGCAACCTGAGACCTTGGAATAAAGGGATCACCACTAGAAGTTGGATGTGCGGAATGAACTTCACGACTCCTATAGCCTCTACCATGACGAGCTACAACTGGGGCACGGGCACCACTATATCCGCCAGAATCTCGATATCTCTTGGACTCCATGTCCTCTCTCTCTCACGGTCCCGCATCCCCTCCATCCGCCATGCGATCTTTACCTCCTTCTAGAATGTAGTATCTGTCTCAAAATCTCGAGCTATGCTGAATCTAATACCATAGTTGAGTCCCTAAATTAATCGGCAGACACGCTCTCAGACTGTGGAAACAAAGCAAGGTGCTTGTCTAGACAAATTGTTGATCGAACATCTTACTCTAACACTGTCATAGTACCCTAGGGTAGCTGCTCAAAAACCACGCGCCATGCATCCCGAAGGTCTGGGTAGAAAACTATCTCAAGAACATCTCTAAAACCTGAGTCAATGTAAGTGAAGCTGCATCGTCAAGGCTACCCTCTTCGTAAGCCCGTCACCACTAATATGCTGCTCCCGGCAGCTATAATGTAGTAAAAGCAACTCCGCTCATCTCTACAAAACCCATGGTGTGGAGAATACGGTGGCAATTCTCTAGAAACTCCTATACATCCTCTGAAGCTACTCCACTCAAAGTAGAAGGATCATATTTCTCGAACCTCTTAAGTCTAAGCTCCTCCTCCTCATATTCCACTACCATAACCTCGGGCTGAACCGGAACAACAAGCTGCACTAGCATAACCTCCGAAACCTTATCAACACGAACCCGCTACTCCGGAGTATAGGCTGCAGGTGTTTGAGCTCCTACCCCAGCCTGAGATGTGTCTAGTGCTAGTTGAATCAACCCCCCCTGAGCTAGAGTGCCGAATATGCTCAAGAATTCTGCGATGGTCTCCTAAAGTGCAGTTGTGGCAACAGGCACTTCGGGTACCTGTCCCCCAGCTGGAGCTACTGGTGGAAAGTTTGTCGCAGCTCGGGTAGGTTGTCTAACTTCACCACATGCCCCTCCTCGGCCTCTGCCCCGACCGCAGCCTCTCACGGCTCTAGTAGGGGGCGCGATGTATGATAATCATATTCAGTAATGCGTGTTTGTGAGAGAATAAAAAGTCAATGATTTTGTTTTCGAAATAAATTAATCGCACGATAAGGAATCAAAGAAGTGTAGTTTTCCTAACAATTTCATAGCCTTCTAAGATAAGTACAGACATCTCCACCCTGATCCGCAAGCCTCTACCAAACCTACTTATGACTCGTAACACTTATGAACCTAGAGTTCGGATACCAACTTCTCACGACCCAGTTTCCCACCTTAGGATGTCGTAATGGCACCTACTCTCTAAGACATGGTTGGCCTAACATGCAATAATAACATAACAAAAATAGTCAAACAAAAATACTAAAGTACGACTGATAAACTCATAATAACCTCCCAAATAGGATCTCAACCAAACACTCCCAAAACCGGTCGAACTGAGTCATAAGCTCTAAAAAGAAATTAAGAATGCTTACTACAACACTGTCTGAATAAAAACAACAAAATGAAATGATATGAAAAGTAAATCTGAGGCCTACGGACGCCGAGCAGGTATACTTTGAAGTATCCGAAAAGCAGCTAACAATCAATCACTAACGTCCGTCCAGCATGAGTAGACGAACCTGGATTTGCACAAAAAAATATGCAGAAGCATAATATCAGTACACCACAGTGGTACCTAGTAAGTATCAAGCCTAACCTCGGTAAAGTAGTGAGGAGGAATTGTGTCACGACCCGAAATTCCCACCCTCGACAATCGTGATGGCGCCTACTCATGAAAGCTAGGCAAGCCGAGTATTATAAATTCATTACCCTTTTTATTAAACATATTCAACAATTCAAAGTAATAAGTGATTAAACAGCGGAATAAAATAATTAACTAGAAATGCGGAAGACGAAAACTTAATAATTTAACCAAACATTTCTACGTAATCCGAAGTACAACACTACCTAGAATTTGGTGTCACAAGTCACAGACTATCTAAGAATACTAAAAATAAGGTCTGAATAGAAACACAAAAATCTGTCTCTGAATTAGTAGAAATAGAAAGGGAAATGATAGGAGGAGACGCCAAGGCCTGCGGACGTCTGCAGGACTACCTTGGGTCGCCTGATTGGACTGAAGACAACACCCCCACTTCGGTCCAAACGCTCCGGTATCAGTATCTGCACAGAGTGCAGAGTGTAATATCAGCACAACCGACCCCATGTGCTGGTAAGTTCCTATCCTAACCTCGGCGAAGTAGTGATGAGGATAGGACCAGACTACCAAATTAAACTTGTGCAATAAAATCATATACAGCGGAAACATGCTGCGGGGAGTAGCAGATAACAACAGAATACCAATAGAGAAATGTAAGGAACGCCATAAATCAATTACCAGCAAAATATAAGGAAATAAGAAACAAGTACACATGTAATATCGTTGCAGGCGTGCAATCCGATCCCATTTTATATAATACCGTTGCAGGCGTGCAACCCGCTCCCATTTCATATAGTACCATTGCAGGCGTGCAACTCGCTCCCATTTCATATAGTACCGTTGCAGGCATGCAACCCACTCCCAATTCATATAGTACCGTTGTAGGCGTGCAACCCGCTCCCATTTCATATAATACTGTTGCACGCGTGCAACCCGCTCCCATTTCATATATTACCGTTGCAGGTGTACAACCCGCTCCTATTTCATGTATCAACACCAATCATAGAAGAATCCCGGCAAGGGAACAATAATATAACAACAACATCCCGACAAGGGAACAATAATGTAACAACAACATCCCGGCAAGGGAACAATAATATAACGACAACATCCCGTCAAGGGAACAATAATATAACAACCACATCCCGGAAAGAAAATAATAATATCAAAACAACATCCCGGCAAGGGAACAATAATGAAAATCCTCATATGAAGCACGAATAAACCACAACGGAGTCACAACAATTACAATACAAGACTCACGGTCATGCTTGACATCGACGTATAAATACTCGTCACCATGCCTATACGTCGTACTCCACAATTAACACATAGAAATTAAGACACAACTGATAATCCGTCAAGCTAAGGTTAGACCAAACACTTACCTCAAACTTCCACGGCCAACTCAAGCCTCAAACACTGCTTTTCCTTTAGAATTCGCCTCCAAATTACTTGTATCTAGTGAAATTAATTTAACAACATCAATAAATGCTAAAGAATTCATACCCAACGCTTAATAATAGGCTTTCTATTATTTTCCCCAAAAAGTCAAAAATCGACCCCGGGCTCGCTTGGTCGAAACTCGAGGTTCGGACAAAAACCCGATCACCCACGAGCCCGAATATGCAATTAGTTTCGAAATTCGACCGCGAAACGAGGTCTAAATCCCAATTGATCAAAAAGCCCTAACTTTATCCAAATTCCCAATTTTTACCCTTAAAGAACAAGATTTAGGCCTAGAAATCTAATGGGTGTTAATGGAAATTGAAGAAAACAAGTCTAAGAGCACATACCTATGGTTTTATGGTGAAATCCCTCTTCAAAAATTGCCCAAGTTCGAGTTTCAATGAAAGAGTTATGAAATTTTGGAGAAAACCCATTTTGTTACTGTTTTTAAAAAGATTGGACAGGGAACCTATGCGTTCGCACACAATTGGATGCGTTCACATAGGGTAAGGGGGTTGGGCATTGCGATCGCAGGGCAGGGTACGCGTTCGCATAGTGTACTGGGCTCCCCTACCCCAGGCCAATTTTTTTACACTGTGCATTCGCATGGGGGAGCTATGCATTCGCATAATACAACCTATAGGAGCCTTCGCGATCGCACACGTAAGGCTGCATTCGCACAGTACACAAAACAAGACCCCCGTGAGACTACTCTATGCGATCGCATAGCACAAAGACCTGGACACCAACAAACAGAAAACCAGCAACTCTCTTTTAAGTGTAAAACACCCCGTGGCCTATCTGAAACTCACCCGAGCCCTCGGGGCTCTAAATAAAATATGCACGCAAGTCTAAAAACATCATTCGGACTTGCTCGTGCGATCAAATCATGAAAATAACATGTAAAACTATAAATTAAACCTCAAAACTCATCATTTTCATCAAGAACACTTAAAGTTCATAACTCATCAACTAAATGTTCGAATCACGTCATTTCAAGTCTGTTTCTTACCAAATTTTACAGGCTCAATCCAAACGATATATAAGACCTATACCGGGCTCTGAAACCAAGATACGGGCCTGATACCATCAATTTCAAAAACATTCAAATTTCCAAAAAAACTCATATATATTCCAGAAAATAATATTCTTTAAAAATTCATTTCTCCGGCTTGAGACCCCGGAATTCGATTCCGGGCATACGCCCAACTCCTATATTTTTCTATGGACCCTTCGGGATCGTCAAACAACGGGTCCGGGTCCGTTTACCCAAAATGTTGACCGAAGTCAACTCCAATTCATTTTAGAAGCAAAATTTACTATTTTCACTGTCACACCTCCTTTTTCACACCTCCTTTTTACACCCTAAAGCAAGCTACGATGTTCATGAATTTATTTGTCCTAAACTTGGGATTCACGTGCGAAGTTCAGATATTATGCATATACTACTGTGTTTCCATAGTCCCTCCATTTGCAAGGGGAATAAACAATAACATAATTGAGCTCAACAAAGCTAAGTGCTATCAATTCAGAACTAATCTAATAGAGTTTAGTTTGAATAATATCGTAGAAGTCAGCGTCCTATATATCCATTACTAATACATATGTATTTGGACAAATCGGTTTGTGAAATGGGCCAGGCATGATTCAACGTTATTTGGGCCCACTATTTCTTCAAGGATTGAACCAACAGATAGTCTATCAATTTAATACTATGCAAAAAGAATCAAGTCGAGACATGAACATGCTGGGCGTTGATCGTGCTTCCATTTTCAACTACTAAATTAGAAAGCTACTATTATAACAAATGAATTCACTTCAATTATAACAAATGAGAGGATCATCATTTCCTAGAAGATAAAATCTACCTCAATGGGCGAGTAAGTGAAAACAAGGATTAATAAGCTTAGACGCAGAGTAAAGATATCATTTCTGATGGTTGTAAGCAATGGACAAGTACAATATTATTTTTCTTTAACATATTGGACAAAAAATCGACTTGATCCAACTTAAATTTAAGGAGAAACAGTGACCACTTGTTTAAATAGTGACCATCATAAACTCAGTTGGGATATCGCAGAAACAAAACAACATAGGCTATAGAAGATAGCATCAAGATTTCAGGTTGATCTTAGAGCAAACCTTTCAAAGGCTGATTAGTTAGCACACAGTGCATTTTGAAGTTCAATCCACACTTAATATCTTTAAGCCTGGACTTTATAGCAAGATCAGATTCAGCATTAACTAGATAACCTTAACACAAAATTTGAACAAACAAACATTGTAGGTTGGGGCAGAAATGAAGAAAATCAACAGAACAGTTACACAAGAGCTTTTGAAGAAGTTACATATGAATGGGTTCTAATGGGAGAGATAGCTGATAAGAAAAGGAGAAGAAGTGATTAACCAAACCTAAAACCAAACATACAGACATATTCCGCTATGTCTTGATAAGGGAAGTAAAATAATTTAAACCCCTCATCTAGATTCATCAGCTTAAAAATCCGACTTGAACTTATAAGGCTTTGTCTCACTTTTCAGTAAATCAACACAATGACCTTAGCAAACCATATGAATGATTAAATGTAATGAGTGTGTGTGAGTGTTACTGTGAGCTTTTACAAATATGAAACGACACAACAGAGCCTAAGAACAATTTTAATCCTTCATTGTTAAATTCAAATGACCATTCAAGCTAGATTAAACACATCTTGCCGGATAAACAAACAATCTCACCTCATCACAATCTTTAATACATCAATAAAACCAACAACACGAGGTAATACATGTTTACCTTGAAAACAGAATGAGAGAACGAATCAGACCAAATAAAGGTCAAGCAATTCAAGAAGAGAACAGCAACTGGTCGCCAACAGTAAAAAATATCCGAAAAATAAATTTCTGAACAGCAGGAGTTTCCACGACTAATCTGGAGCTCAACACGGTTCAACCAAAAAAAAATTGCAGCCAAAAACTCGAACAGAAATCCACAGCGCCCAAATTCGAATCCCAGCCACAAACTCAACTCAAACTTCAATCAAAAAACCATTCTTGAAGAAAAAAAAAACAAAGATCGAAGGAAAATGCTGAGATTAGTAAAAATTTTAATCCCTTTCGAAATGAAACAAAATTTTTTTTGTTTCTAAAACCAAACTCAGACTATGATTTTGTATTTTTTTTTCGTTTGTCGAATCAGAAAAGAAAAGGCTTCAGAAGAAGAAAAACTTCAAAAACCGTAGAACTTTCACTACTAAATTTTCTAAAGATTTGTCTCTGATTTTTTCCTTTTTTTTGAAAAGAAGACTTACCTCATATATATATCCCTCAAAAACTCTCGAATCTTCTGCAAAAATATCCGAAAATCCTCACGTTTTTGAACGATTTTTGGGACAAATGGAAGGCGTGGATCGATTTACATCTATCCACGGCTCCCATTCATCCAGCAAATCATTCTATCATACAGAAACCGTGCAATTTTGGAGAGAATATTCGTTCCTCTCTGACAAAAGATCGTTGGAATAAAGTGACGTGGAGGGGAGGGACCGATTTGAGTGAACTCGCCTGAGTTTCAGGCGAGTTGAAGTTGGCTCAATGAAGAAGACGATGAACAGTACACAAAGGGGCACCGTTTTTCTGATTTTTCCTAGGTGTAGGGTTTGATTAGGGGAATGTTATAAGAGGAGTTTTATATGGAGGGGAAATGGGCGGGTCAATTAGGCGGGTTTGGGTCAACATTTTGGGCTGGGGCGGTAAAAAAAGGGGTATTTAGGCTGGGGGTCTAAGGGTGCAGCCCAAGTGTGTTAGACCCTCTTTTAAAATCAATTTTCCCTTTTTCTTTTATTATATTTTAATCTCTTTTTCTCTTTTTTTTTAATTAAAAAAATTTCAATAATTAAAAATCCTAAATTATAAATATGAAATTAAACTAGTTAACTAATTATAAAAATTATAAATATCACTTACTTCTAAATTAAAAGAGAAAATCAATAAACTAAAAATTAAAAAACAAAAAAATGTAATAATGAGCTATTTTTGTGATTTTCAAATTTTTATAAAGCAAATAATTACTGATTAATTCAAAAATATAAAAACAAATACTAAATGCAATGAATGATATTTTTGGTAATTTTTTCATGATTTAAACAAAAATTAAACATGCAGCGAAAAATGCAAATAATTGAGAAAATTCTATTAAAATTCCTAAATGGTAAATAGTTAATAGAAAACCCTATTTTCTTGAGATTTTATAGGAGTATTTCATATAGGGGCAAAAATCACATGCTCACAGCTGCCCCTCTTTGCTCGGAAACACAAAGGGTTTTCGGGCAAAGATAAAATGAGCAATTACGAGGGATTTTTGCCCGTTCGAAACTCCATGAGAAGCATCTTTTGAAAAAACACCTGACCGAACCTTGCTTCAGAGGTTGCCTACATTTCCTTGGCTATAAAGGAATCAGGACAGTGTAGGTCTGGAAGTTTTGGTAGCTGGGACTACCGAAAAACTATGATCACTGCCGTTGCTGCTGTTTCTGCTTGCTGAACTCCTTATTACACCAAAATGAAAGATGAAAAGCTAAACTAGCTAAGCCTATAGACTACGCATTACAAGATTCCTATCTATAACCTTCTAAATCTTTATCTTGAGTCTTGGCTGGTTCTTCCTGCAAACTTTGATCTGAATCTTGATGCTCGTTAGCTGCAACCGCTGGTTCACTTTTCTTCAGCTTTTGGATCAAGGCGGGACATGTGAAGCTTGTGACATCAATCAAATTTTTAGTAGTCTGTATCTTTTCTCCGCTTCTGCATCTTGAGTTCAACTTCTTTTCTTCTTTTTTTAAAAGCCATCACTTATTTTTTTAAATGAATTCTGCGTTTGAGGCCTTAAAACCTCTTTCAACTTCACCTCAATTTGCGTGCGCAGTCTAGGCGCATAGTCGGAAAGCTATTATGTGAAAATCTGTGAAAAATATTGAAATTTTGGCTTAAAATGCATTTAAATTGACTTCGGTCAACATTTTGGTTACACGGACCCGGACTTGTGATTTACGGTTCCCGAGAGTCCGTGGAAAAATATGGGACTTGGGCGTATGCCCGGAATCGACCACCTGGTATCGCGAACGCGAAGGCTTATGAGCCTGGGCAGGGGGAGGGGTATTATACCTACGCGAACGCGACCACCTGGACGCGAACGTGAAGGCTCGAGGAGTTAGTGCTCCATGAACGCAAGCCCATTTTCACGAACACGAAGGTCTCTCAGGCTAACTCATCGCGAATGCGATGAGCCTATCGCGAACGCGTAGACCAAATTCGCCCAGTTATTTTTAAGTTCAAAAACAGAATGTATTACGAGAATTTCACCATTTTTCATAAACTTCATCTTCTCCACACCTCTTGGGCGATTTTTGAAGAGGAACTTCACCGTAGCTTCATAGATATGTAATCCTAAGCTCGTTTTCTTCCATTTTTATCAACACCCACTAGATTTCTAGGCCTAAAACATGAGATTAAGGGTAGAAAATTAGGGATTTGGGTAGAGTTAAGGCTTTTTGATTATTTGGGAATTTGACCTCGTTTTGGGGTCGGATTTCGAAACAAATTATATATTCGGCCTCGTGGATGAATGGGTGATCGGGTTTTGGTCCGAACCTCGTGTTTCGACCAAGCGGGTCCGGGGTCAATTTTTGACTTTTTGGGAAGAATGATGGAAAAGCTATAATTAAGCATTGGAATTGGATTGTTTAGCATTTATTGATGTTATTAATCAATTATGTCTAGATACAATTGATTTGGAGCCAAATTCAAAAGGAAAGCGGTGTTTGAGGTTTGAGTTGGCCGTGGAAGTTCGAGGTAAGTGTTTGGTCTAACCTTAGCTTGAGGGATTAGGAGTTTTGTCCTATTTGCTATTTGCTTCTTGTTGAGTACGACGTATAGGCATGGTGACAAGTATCTATACGTTGGTGTCGAGCATGACCGTGAGTCTTAAATTACAATTTATTGTTTTCTTAAATAATACTACAGATGCTTTGATTGATGATTCTCGGTATTGAGCAAGGATTGAGGTTGTTCTCGTGGAAATTACTTATGATTGAGTATTGGTATTAGCTGAGGTAGCTAGATGTTGGAACAAGATTGGTTATAGCTGTTTCTCCCTTGCCCGGACATATGTACTTATACTGTCGATTCTCTTGTCGGGATAGTGTAGTTCCTTATTGATCCCTTGCCAGGACTCTTGTTATGATTGTTGTTGATTATATATTTGGATCGGGTTACGCGCTGCAATATTGTTATATTTGGATCAGGTTGCACGCCGCAACAATAATATAAATGTATCGGGTTGCACGCTGCAACAATAATATAAATGGATCGGGTTGCGCGCTGCAACATTGTTATATTTGGATCGGGTTGCACGCCGCAACAATAATATAAGTGGATCGGGTTGCACGCCGCAACAATAATATAAATGGATTGGGTTGCACGCCACAACAATGATATAAATGGATCGGGTTGCACGCCGCAACAGTGATATAAATGGATCGGGTTGCACGCTGCAATAATGATATAGTTGGATCGGGTTGCACGCCGCAATAATGATACAGTTGGATCGGGTTGCGCGCCGCAGTAGTGTTATTATTGATTGTTGTAGATATTAAATTGTTCTCTTATATTTCTCTTAAATTACTGCTGGACTTGATATTTTCCCCGCAACATGTACCCCCTCCCATATTTTATTGTTTATTTCTGTTTTATTTTCCGCTGCATATTATATAACTGCACAGGTTTATCTGGAGTCCGGTCCTAGCCTCGTCACTACTTCGCCGGGGTTAGGCCAGGCACTTACCAGCACATGGGGTCAGTTGTGCTGATGCTTCACTCTGCACTATGTGCAGATCCCGGAGAAGCTTTTGGATAGTAGCACTTGGGGAGGTTGCCTTCAGTCTAGTTACAGATCCCGAGGTAGTCCTACAGGTGTCCGCAGGCCGAGCGTTCTCTTCTATCTTATTATGTACTCTGTTTTCATTTGATTTCGAGACAGATTGTATTTCTTTCAGACATTGGTTGTAGTAATCATAGTTCGTCCGTGATATTGTGACACCAGGTTCCGGGTAGAGACGTATGTTGGCAGTGTCGTACTGGTTTTAGTTATTCTATCAGATTAAGTCTTCCGCTTGATTTTCATTAATCGTTAATAATTCAATGTTGATTATTGAATTAACGAACGAAATGTGTTTATGGTGACATTTTGGTCATCTCAAACCTTGTGCCTCGCGGTGAAAATGCGTTTAGGCACCAAAGCAAACACAGGAACGAAATTTTCTGCCCGAGTTTTCACTAGGAAAATTTCGTGAGTTATTATAACAAAATCAAAACTATTTCTTTATTGACATCAATAAAATTAGGATTCTGTATCCTTGGGAAAAAGAGATTAGGGAGTGGAACCCTATACCTATACTAAAAATCAACTAGTGAGTGAAGACCCTATGTTGGAAAGCGACTAGGGAGTGGAGACCCAATGTCTAAAATAAAATCAACTAGGGAGTGGAGACCCTATGTTTGAAAGGTGACTAGGGAGTGGTGACCCTATGTCTAAAAATAAAACTCAACTAGGGAGTGGAGACCCTATGTTGGAAATGCGACTAGGGAGTGGAGACTCAACTAGGGAGTGGAGACCCTATGTTGGAAAAGCGACTAGGGAGTGGAGACCCTATGTCTAAAAATAAACTCAACTAGGGAGTGGAGACCCTGTGATGGAAAGGCGACTAGGGAGTGGAGACCCTACGTCTAAAATAAACTCAACTAGGGAGTGGAGATCCTATGTTGGAAAAAACGTAGCTAGAGATTGGAGAACCTAGGCTACCATGATTTTGAATTTTTCTTCTCTTCTTCTACTTCTTTTTGTTTTAATTATTTATTTCACGGAATGAGTAAATGCGGGAAAGAATTTGGAGGGGACTTCCCTTCCGGATCATTGCTGCAAAGCTGTTTTTAGCACTTGCGCAGTGTCTTTTTGGTTACACCCGCTTCTTGCAAGGTTGCTTTGGATTACACCTGTTTCATGTTTTCAAACAAAGAACAATTGTTAGTTTGAAACCGTGGTTGGTTTTGTGGCCTTGATTGTTTTGATCACTTGATCTCGTCCCAACTATTTCGATGAACATCTCTGTTGCCTGCTGGCTTTCTGGAGATCGGTCTCTCTTCTAAAACCAGGAATTTGGACTTTCCAAAACTTTCAATACGATTGTTCAACCCGTGTGGGGTTTTGGCCTTTTCCTTTTATTTTGCCTTTATGGGCATTTGAATTTGGGTTTCTTTCCCTTTTCAATAAATTTGAACCTTGAGCATCGGCCATCATGGCCAGTCGAGATCGACTTGATGCACCTGCTGAGGGTTGGTGCTTTTCTTTGAATTTGGCATTTTTCAAGTATAAACCTGTAAAACCAGTCTTGACATCTTTTATTTGTATCAGTTTCGAAGAGGGATTAGACCAAAAGGGACTCAAAGAAAAGTAAACAAAGGAAAGGATAACGAATTTAACGAGAAGCATCCCTTTCGGGGGAGAGAAAGAAGGACTTATCTGGAGTACATGCAGACTTCAATATATATGACATGCTTCTTGGATTGGATACGCGATCTGCGCAACTATCCAACTTCTCATAAGCCCATTATGACCCGTGTTTTAAAACGGAGAAACATTGCCAGGACTCTTTCAGTGCCAATAGTTGTAAGGGATTTCTTCTTTTCGATCAACGGCGCCCTTTGCGGGTTTTTGCCAATTGAGCTCTCTCATTTCTCTTCTCACCGTCTCCTTATAGTGCTCTTTATGAGTTTTCACTAACAAGACTTTCACATTTTTCAATTTCTCTACTTTCCATCGTCATACAGTGCCCGTGTGGGTTTTCACCAATAAAACTCTCTCATTTTATATCTCTCATTTGGTTGTATCGGATCCAAGCAGCTGCATTCTCCAATTCTTGAACGTCATATCGCTTGATCAAAAGGACTTGAACGGGATTTTAGGGTAAAAAGAGTTTGGATCGAATTACAACTTTGTAACCTTTCTAGCAAACTGTCGCCGAACCATTATAACATCTGCCCCAGTTTCACTTTTGAGGGAAAATTGGATTTTTGTTTTGGTGTGACTGAACCCCAAAGAGAGGCTGCCTACGTATCCTTTCGGAATCAAGTCCAACGTAGTACAGGGAAACTTTGTTTTTGTTGTTTTTGTTTGTTTTTCTTTCTGTTTTGATTTGATTTTTTTGATTTTGTTTTTCAACAACGTTGTTAGGTTCCAAAGAGGGTAATGAAAGAAAGGTAACCGGCTCAAAGGGTTAGCAAAGGATTGGAGTGTTTAGGGTGTCGAGAATAAAATCCCTCATCATCCCAATCGGATAATATCGGTGCTATAGAAAGATTAAATATTATTCCTTTTGACTGCGTTTGCATTTACAGCTGTTTCGGGATCATTTCCTTCAATGTCGCTCAAGTACAATGCCCCTTTTGGCAATAATTTTCTGATAATGTATGGGCCCTTCCAGTTAGGAGCGAACTTTCCTTTTGCTTCCTTGTGATGAGGGAGAATACGTCTCAAAACGAGTTGCCCCACTTCAAAGCTCCTAGGCTGCACTTTCTTGTTGTAGGCACGGGCCATTCTTCTTTGATACAACTGCCCGTGGCAGACTGCGGTCATTCGCTTTTCATCAATCAAGGTTAACTATTCTAGACAGGTTTTGACTGACTCACTATCCTCAATCTCAGCTTCCACAATGATCCGAAGAGAAAGGATTTCAACTTCTGCGGGTATTACGACATCAGTTCCATAAACCAATAGATAGGGGGTTGCTCCGACTGATGTGCGCACAGTTGTGCGATATCCCAACAATGCAAACGGCAACTTTTCATGCCATTGCCTGGAACTTTGGATCATCTTCCAAAGAATCTTCTTGATGTTCTTATTTACTGCTTCAACAACACCATTAGCTTTGGGCCGATAAGGGGTAGAGTCCCGATGCGTGATCTTGAATTGTTCGCATATCTCCCTCATCAAATGACTACTCATGTTTGCAGCATTATTTGTAATGACGGTCATAAGAATACCAAAATGGCAGATGATATTGGAGTGCACGAAATCCACCACTGCTTTCGTAGTGACGGCTTTGAGGGTGACTACTTCAACCCATTTTGTGAAGTAGTCAATGGCAACCAATATGAATCTATGCCCATTTGAAGCTTTTGGCTCGATTAGCCCAATGACATCCATACCCCAAGCAACAAAAGGCCATGGTGCTGAGATAGGATGCAGTTTTCCTGTGGGCGGTGCATGAATCAGATCATCATGCACCTGACACCGATGATATTTTCAGACAAAACAGAAGCAATCTTTTTCCATAGTCATCCAGTAATAGCGCGCTCGAAGGATCTTCTTTTCCAGGACGTATCCATTCATGTGGGGTCCATACACCCCTGCGTGCACTTCATGCATGATTCTTCCGGCCTCTTCGGCATCCACACATCTTAACAAGTTGAGATCTGGAGTCCTTTTATATAAGACCTCGCCACTCAAGAAGAAACCGCCGGCAAGCCTTCTGGTGGTTCTCTTTTGATCTCCATTGGCCTGCTCGGGATATTCTTTTGTTTTCAGAAATCTCTTGATATCATGATACCATGGCTGAACATTTGGTTCCATCTCAACCGCATTCCAGTAACCATGCCTTTCTCGGATTTGGATTTCCAACGGGTCAATGTGGACATTTCTTCGATATGGTAACATCGAAGCCAAAGTAGCGAGTGCTTCAGCTAACTCATTGTGAAAACAAGGAATGCACCTGAACTCGACTAACTTGAACCGCTTGCTAAGATCTTCCACATGTTTCCTGTATGGAATAAGCTTGACATCCCGAGTTTCCCATTCTCCTTGAGCATGTCGAATAATCAGATCCGAATCTCCCATGATTATCAATTCTTCTGCATCTTGGTTGATTGCCATATTCATACCCATATTGCAGGCTTCATACTCGGCAGTGTTGTTTGTGCAGAAAAATCGAAGCCGGGCTGTGGCTGGATAATGTTGACCAGTGGGTGAGATCAAATTTGCTCCAATCCCGACACCTTTTACGTTTACAGCTCAATCGAAGAACATTGTCCAAGCATTGGTGTCTTCTGATGTTACCTCAACTGAATTCACCTCCTCATCCGGGAAGTAAGTAGTCAAAGGCTGATATTCATCATCGATAGGGTTTTCAGCTAGGTGATCTGCTAAAGCCTGGGCTTTCATTACCGTGCGGGTGACATAGACTATGTCAAACTCAGTGAGCAGGATCTGCCAGTTTGCTAACCTCCATGTGGGCATCGGCTTCTGGAATAGGTACTTCAAAGGGTCCAGCCTGGTAATGAGATAAGTGGTGTAGGCCAACAAATAATGCCTAAGCTTTTGAGCTATCCATGTTAGAGAGCAGCAAGTCCTTTCCAGCAAAGTGTATTTAGCTTCATAGCTTGTGAACTTTTTACTCAAATAGTAGATTGCCTGCTCTTTCTTCCCGGTCACATCATGTTGCCCGAGGACACAGCCGAAGGAATTCTCCAAGACTGTCAGGTACCAAAACAAAGGCCTCCCCGGTTCGGGTGGGATTAACACTCGCGGGTTCGACAGATATTCTTTGATTTTGTCAAAGGCCTCTTGACACTCATCTGTCCATTTAATCGTTGCGTCTTTCTTCAACAACTTGAATATGGGCTCACATGTGGAAGTCAACTGAGCAATGAATTGGCTAATGTAGTTCAACCTTCCCAGCAGGCTCATAACCTCTTTCTTAGTTTTCGGAGGAGGAAAATTCCGAATAGACTTTATTTTCGTTGGATCTAACTCGATTCCCCTTCGACTGACTATACATCCCAAGAGTTCGCCAGACGGAACCTCAAATGCACATCTAGCCGGATTTAGCTTCAAATCATACTTACGCAACCACTCAAAAAACTTTCTCAGGTCCCGAACATGGTCGTCCTGTGTTCTGGATTTGATGATCACATCGTCAACATACACATCGATTTCTTGGTGCATCATGTCGTGAAAAATGGCAGTTATGGCCCTCATATAAGTTTCCCCGGCGTTCTTCAAACCAAAAGACATGACCCTGTAACAATAAGTGCCCCAGGGTGTGGTGAAGGCTGTCTTTTCTGCATCCTCTTCATTCATCAACACCTGATGATATCATGAATAACAATCCACGAAAGATTGTATCTCATGTTTGGCAAAGTTATCAACAAGGATGTGGATGTTTGGCAAAGGGAAGTTGTCCTTGGGACTTGCTTTGTTCAGATCACGGTAGTCAACACACACTCGAGTTTTCCCATATTTCTTTGGCACTGGGACTACATTGGCCAGCCATGTGGTGTATCGGACCACTCGGATCACCCCCACCTTCAACTGTTTTTTGACCTCTTCTTTAATCTTGTCACTGATATCAGTTTTGAACTTCCTTTGTTTTTGCTGGACAAGGGGGGTAATCGGGGTAAGTCGGCAGCTTGTGTACCACTAGAGCAACACTTAATCCTAGCATGCCATCGTAGGACCAAGCAAACACATCTTTGAATTCAAACAAAAGTTGGATCAGGGCATCCCTAGTTCTTTCATCTGTGTGAATGCTTATCATTGTTTTTTGACCTCTTCTGAATTACCCAAATTTACCGGCTCGGTTTCATTTAGATTTGGCTTAGGCTTATTCTCAAATTGTTCCAATTCTCGATTTATTTCCCTAAAAGCCTCTTCTTCATCATATTCCGGTTCTTGATTCATTATTTCACAATTTGACAACGTGTTTGGATCTGGGCATGAAGTCCGCAAGCATGTCATGTTATTTAAAGCAGCATTATTAGAACTGAAAGAAGAAATAAGAAAAAGTAACAAAAATCATAGAGAATAAAGAGAGATTCATGAACGATGAAATATTGATTTCATCTTATTGAATTTTTGAAGATAACATCTTTTACATCGGAATTTAAAGACAGTAAACTAAAAGAAACATCCGAGTTACACCCTGGAATAACTCGTGATGTATACAAGGTGGCATGGCTGGACTACCAGGATTCCCCCCTAACTGGGAACGGAGTAGCTTTCCAGTTTTGCAACTTGGCATTGGGCCCCATATACAGCACCTCAGCGGTGCTCGAGCCTTCTCCCGGCTGGACCATGTGGGTTTCATACAGCATCTGCCTCAAAGCCCCACATATTTCTTCAATTTCCTCGGTCGTGAAAGCCTCATCTTCTTATTCTTTGTTGTACTTGGGCCTGACGAATGTTTCAAACAAATGCGGGATTGGTTGAGGCAAGACCCAGCCGTTGTTCTTTCACTTATTTGCCCATGTTTCATCAGCTGGCGTGGCTTGAAAACCCACACCAAAGAACTTCTTGCTAGCAGCCAGAGTGATCGGTTCTGTGATACCTTGCAATGATGTCCCAAGTCCCTTCCCAGGTGTATAACCATGCCTGATCATTTCCTTGGCAACAATAATTGACGCATTTGAGAGAAAAGGTTGAGGACAAGGGCTTCCTTCTTCATATTGGTCTGCGACCACAACCTCAAAAGCTTGATAGACTATAAGTTCACTACCTTCCCTAGCTTCGAGACATGGGACTGATGGGTCTCAGTAAATTGACTGCTCGTCCTTTCCGTGGACTATGATCTCCTAATCTTCATATTCAAATTTCACCATCTGGTGGAGAGTGGAAGGTACGGCTCCTGCCGCATGAATCCAAGGCCTTCCCAAGAGGAAATTATAAAAAGTATACATGTCTAGGACCTGAAAGGTCACCTCGAAATCCACAGGACCAATAGTCAAAATCAAATCGATCTCGCCTATGATGTCTCTTTTGATGCCATCAAAGGCACGCACACAGACATTGTTAGGCCTGATTCTCTCTGTCCCGATCTCCATTCTTTGCCGAGTTGAGAGAGGGAAAATATCAACTCCGGAGCCACCATCCAGCATGACTCTTTTCACATAATACCCCTCGCATTTAACTGTCAGATGAAGGGCTTTGTTGTGGACGGCCCCTTCCGGGGGCAAATCATTCTTGCTGAAAGAATCTGATTGATTGCGAAGAATTTTTCTGCCATCCTCTCCAGTTTTTCAACAGTGGTTTCAATCGGGGCATAAGCCTCATTGAGGGTTTTTATCAACACTTTCTGATGCTCGGTTGAGCTTACCAGTAGAGACAAGAGTGAGACCTGTGAAGGAGACTCCCGGAGTTGGTCTATCACCTCATAGTCTGCAGTTCTCATTTTACGGAAGAATTCTTTAGCCTCCTCAGCACTGACATGCCTCTTGAGTGGGAAGCGCTTCTTTTTGGCTTTGTTCAACTCCTCCAAGTTAAGGTATTTCTCAGCTGGTTTAGTTTCATTTGCTTCTCCTAAGACCTTTTTTCCCTTGTAAGTTACTACCGCCTTGTTGTAATTCCATGGAACGGCAGTAGGGTCTGTCATGGGCCTCCGCGGTGCGCGGCCAATAACAACGGGCTCATTCAGCCTTGCTAAAATTACCGGCCCCCGTACCACATAGGTCCCCTTAGACACGTACATCTTAGGTCCCTTGTTCAGCTCGAACCTTCTTGGAGGGCTCAATGTCTTTTGCTCTTTCTTATGACCCCGTGGGGAGATAAAGAATGGCATCTTTTGGGGGCACTGCCCCAGTTTTGGTTTCCATTGTCTTTTCCGTATTTTGAGGGGTGGGTTTACTTTTCTTCTCCCCTTTGTCTTGCTTTGCAGCAGCCTTTGGCTTTTTCTCGACATTAGCGATTGCAATGATGGCTTTCAAAGAAGGATCAAACTCCTTATCTTCGCAAATCATTCCAACGACCGGCCCGTTGTTGTAAGCAGGTAATGGGTTATTGGTCATATTAGGAATTTCTTCATCCTTCAGCACTATCCGGTTTTGCTCTATGAGGTTTTTAATAGCCCTTTTCAGAGTCCAACAGTCTTCAGTGTCATGTCCTTCCACCCCAGAATGATAGGCACATCGAGCACCGGGTCGGTAAGAAGGTGAATCTGGGTTCTGCCTTGTTTGGGGTACGGGTTGCAACAAACCCATTTGGACCAGTATAGGGAAAAGGGTAGAGTATGACTCACTAATAGGCGTGAAGTTTGTTCTCCTGGGTGGCTCTCGAGCATGGGCATTGTAAGGGAAGTTATTTTGTGGAGGTCGGGGATTATATTGAGCTTGGTGAGGAGGGTGATTTCTAGGAAATGGAGCTCGATTTTGTTTAAACTATTGTTGTGGCCTAGCGTATGGCTGGGCGTTCATTACTGCGTACGGCTCAGGAGCCATAGCATAGGCCACATCCTGATGAGGATAATAATGTTGTGAGGTGCTTGGAGGGAAGTAATTTCTGGGTGGACGGGGGTTTCTCGGACCTGAAGCTGCCATTGATACTTCTTCCTTCTTCTTTATGTTCGCTACACCTCCGGACCCGCTTTGAGTTACTTGGGATGTAGCCCTTATGGCAGATTGACTCAATATGCGCCCTGTTTTCAGACAATTCTCGACCATCTCACCAATCTTGATGGCCTCAGCAAATGGTTTCCCCATTGCAGACATCATATTCTGAAAGTAGTCAGCCTCTTGGTCATGAAGAAAAAAACTCACCATTTTTGCTTCATCCATCGGGGGCTTGACCCTGGCCGCTTGTTCGTGCCATTTAACAGAATATTCCCGGAAACTTTTCGATGACATCTTCTTGAGGTTTGACAGAGAATTCCTGTCGGGAGCTATGTCTATGTTATACTGAAATTGCCTGACAAAATCTCGACCCAGATCGTCCCAAATGTGCCAACGAGATATCTCCTGATCTATGTACCACTCGGAAGTAATGCCCACTAGAATCTCTCCAAAATAAGCCATGAGAAGCTCTTCTATTCCACCTGCTCCTCTCAGTTGATAGCAGTACCTCTTGAGGTGGGCTATGGGATCCCCGTGCCTGTCATACTTTTCGAACTTTGGGGTCTTGAAACCCAGGGGCAAGTGCACATGTGGGAACATACATAAATCAGCGTAGGATACGCTCTTTTGTCCGCTCAAACCTTGTATATTCTTAAGGCTCTATTCCACGCTCCTCATTTTTCGGGTAATTTCCTCTTGCTCGGGGTCCTTTGTAGCCTTATCCTGTCCCGCGGTAAACTCGTACTGGGGTTGTTCAGGGTAGGAATTGGTGGTGAAATGGGTAGGTTCTGGTGGAAAAGATGGTACTTGAAAAGTGAAGGATGATGGATGAAAGCTTGTCCTAGGCAAAGTGGGTTGCACCGCAGCCGAGGTTGGTGGCGCGATAAATATGTTGGAGGCCACTCCCGAAACTACTTGGGGGCGAACCTCAGAAGGTGTTCCAGTGAAGTGAGCTAAGATGGTGGGGGTATCCAAGTGGGCTATTCGGGTAATTTATCGGGACATTGGAATTTCCACTTGCCCTGGGAAGTAACTCGGGGAAACCAGGTATGGCGCTTGGCGGCTCCCTACCATTGGACCAGGCGTCCCAAATTTCAAGCACGCGGAGGCGCAGTGCCCTATTCTCCTCAGCAGCCGCTGACTCGGAGGTTGGGATTACCGATAGTGGGCTATCCTCTGGGATGGGCATTGTTGATGGGTGACCTTCTGATGACATTTCTACACTGCCCTTAGATCATGTGAAGTAAGGATGTGAAGCCAGATTACCACAAACCAACCACCTTAATATAGAACCTACTCAATAACAAACACAACAAACCGGTTAGTGTGAGACAATTAACACATAGGGAATCGCACGTTAGGGGTGTGATGCACCTATACAGTTATGTGTGTTCTCTATATGTTTTGCAACGGTTGCGTGTTTCATCCCGGCTTTTGTTTATCTCCCCAATTTCCTCTTCAATGTTTTTCCTCTTATTCCTGTTTTCCTCTATTTTCTTTTTCTTGTTTTCGAGCCTTAAAATCAAGGAAGAAGTCACCAAGCAGATCAAAGCTAAATTCCTCAAGGTAGTTGAGTACCCAACCTGGTTAGCCAACATCGTATCGATTCTGAAGAAAGACGGGAATGTAAGGGTGTGTGTTGACTACCGGGATTTAAACAGAGCAATTCCCAAGGACGATTTCCCACTACCAAATATACAAATTCTGATCGACAATTGCGCCAAGCATGAACTCCAATCCTTTGTAGATTGCTTCACGGGTTATCATCAGATTTGGATGGACGAAGAAGACGTAAAGAAAACATCTTTCATTACACCATGGGGAGTGTACTGCTACAAAATGATGCCATTTGGTCTAAAGAGCGCTGGGGCCACCTATATAAGAGCCATGACGACCATCTTCCATGATATGATACAGAAGGAAATAAAAGTGTATGTTGACGACATTATCATCAAATCTAAGAGGGCCACAGATCACACAACTGACTGAGGAAGTTCTTTGACATGCTACGGAGGTACAATTTAAAACTGAACCCCGCAAAATGTGCATTCGGGGTTGCTGTAGGAAAACTGTTGGGATTAATCATCAACTGCCGAGGAATCGAGTTGGACCCGTCAAAAGTTAAAGATATCCGAGATTTACCACCACCAAGGAGCAAAAAGGACGTGATGAGCTTCCTGGGGCACCTCAACTACATCGGCCGCTTTATAGCACAGTCCAGGTAATATGTGAACCCATCTTCAAAATGTTGAGGAATGATGCTGAAACCAGTTGGACTGAAGATTGTCTAAAGGCTTTGACAAAATTAAGGAATACATTTCCACGCCACCAGTCCTAGTCTCGCCAGAACCTTGGAGACCTTTGCTACTCTATTTGTCCGTACTAGATGGGGCTTTCGGCTGTGTTTTGGGACAACACGATGAGACAGGAAGAAAGGAGCAAGCCATATATTATTTGAGTAAGAAGTTTACGCCTTATGAAGCACAGTACACTCTGCTAGAATGCATTTGCTGTGCTTTGACATGGACAACTCAGAAATTGAGGCATTACTTCTGTGCATATACCACATACGTCATATCAAGAATGGATCCTCTAAAGTACATCTTTCAGAAGCCCATGCCTACCTAGAAGTTAGCTAAATGGAAGATATTGTTAAGTGAGTTCAATATCATCTATGTAACTCAAAAGGTAGTCAAAGGACAAGCATTAGCAGACCATCTAGCTGAAAATCCTGTGGGAGGAGAATACGAACCACTAAAAACGTATTTTCCTGACGAAGAAGTGTCAATCGTAGGAGAGGACATTGCTGAAGCCTATGACAATTGGAGAATGTTCTTTGACGGAGCTGCAAACTTAAAAGAAGTGGGTATTGGAGCGGTCTTGGTATCAGGGATAGGTCAACATTATCCGGTATCCACAAAGTTTAGGTTTCCATGCACCAACAATATAGAAGAATATGAGGCTTGCATCATGGGGCTCAATTTGGCCATCGATATGAATATACAAGGGTTGCCGGTTTGGTGATTCGGATCTTCTGGTACATCAGGTTCAAGGAGAATGGGCTACGAAAAACACCAAGATACTACCATACTTGTATCATGTGCAAAAATTGAAGAAGAGGTTAAAAAAGATAGAATTCAAACATGTTCCAAGAGTCCAGAACGAGTTCGCTGACGCACTAGCCACCTTGTCATCAATGATACAACTTCTAGACAAGAATTTCATCGATCCCATCCGGTGAAGAACCATTATTTGCCGGCTTACTGTGCTCATGTTGAAGAAGAAACGGATCGAAAACCTTGGTTCCACGACATCAAGGAATATTTTGCAAAAGGAGAATACCCAGAACAGGCGAACCATACTCATAAACGCACACTGCAGAGGCTGTCCAATCACTTCTTCCAAAGCGTAGGAGCCCTGTATAGAAGAACTCCTAATCTAGGATTGTTAAGGTGGGTTGGCGCAAAAGAGGCTTCAAAATTGTTCGAGGAGATACATGCCGGAACCTGCGAACCACACATGAACGATTTTGTTCTAGCCAAAAAGATACTCAGAGCTGGAAATTTTTGGATGACTATAGAAACAGATTGAATCTGGTATATTCAGAAATGCCACCAATGCCAGATACATGTAGACATGATAAGGGTACCGCCAAATGAACTCAATGCAATAGTGCACCTTGGCCTTCTGCTGCTCGGAGAATGGATGTCATCGGTCCGATCGAGCCCACTGCTTCAAATGGGCACATGTTCATTTTAGTGGCCATCGTTTACATCACAAAATGGTGGAGGCTGCATCTTACAAAGCTGTAACCAAGAAAGCCGTCGTAGATTTTGTCAGGGATCGTATTGTTTGTCGATTTGGGGTTCCAGAGTCCATCATCACTGATAATGCCGCCAATCTCAATAGTGATCTAATGGAAGCCATGTGTGAAACCTTCAAAATCAAGCACAAAAATTCCACAGCATACAGGCCTCAAATGAACGAAGCCATGGAAGCTGCCAACAAAAACATCAAGAAGATACTAAGGAAGATGGTAGAAAATCACAAGCAATGGCACGAGAAGTTACCCTTTGCCCTATTGGGGTACTGTACCACAGTCCGCACATCAACTGGGGCAACTCCCTATTTGCTGGTTTACGGTACCGAAGCTGTCATTCCCACCGAGGTAGAAATTCCTTCTTTAAGGATCATACAAGAAGCCGAACATAGTGATGCAGAATGGATAAGGAGCCGCTATGAGCAACTAGCCCTCATGGATGGAAAAAGAATGAATGCGGTGTGTCATGGTCAGATTTATCAGAACAAAATGTGGAGAGCCTTCAACAAAAGGGTCAAACCAAGATAATTCGCACCGAGGCAGCTGGTGCTGAAGCGGATCTTCCCACATCAAGATGAAGCCAAAGGGAAATTTTCACCCAACTGGCAAGGTCCCTACATGGTTCACAGGGTTCTAACAGGAGGAGCACTCATACTTGTAGAAATAGACGGAGAAGTTTGGCCAAAACCTATCAATTCGGATGCAGTCAAGAGATACTATGTTTAGATTGTTCACATTTTCTTCATCGGATGTAACTGAACTATGCTTGACCTAATTCCCGTTTAAGACGGGATACGTAGGCAGCCCTGTGGGTTTGGTCACATCTTGTTAAAATCTTCATTTGTCCAAAACCAGAAATTGGGGCAGAATTTTTAGGAGGACCCTCAAAATTCCGAAACAAGTCCAGCCGACGCCATCATATGCAAGACAATCAGAAATTGGTTAAGTAACTTGGGCAGAATTTAGAGGAGAAACCTCAAAATTCTAACGCAAAGGAAGTTGCAATGCCTCTAAAAGTGTCACAGTCATTAGTTCATCTAATTTACTTGATATTATATACCACTATGTTTTATAAAATGATTCTATTCTATCAATAAATGCACATTTTCGAAAACTTTATTTCTATGACAGCCAGGTGTTACCCAGGGTAACTTGAACAGGGCCTTCAGAGCAAAGCAAAGCAAAGCAAAACAAGCAGACGAAGGCACGAACCAACCTCCCCCGCAAAACTCACAATTTTGTTTGAATGTAGGGACAAGGAATAACCACAAGTTCGTACGCCTTAAATCATCACCTTCATAACAACCGAACCGCCAAGTGCAAATATATCTCCAGCTAAGAAATATTCTGCTCCTATTTGCTATTTGTCTACTGCATGAGGATAAGCATTGCCTTCTCTCTGCATGAGACTAAGCATTGTCTCAAATCTTGCATGAGACTGAGCCCTGCATCCATATTAGCATAAGGCTAAGCATTGCCTTCTCTCTGCATGAGACTAAGCCCTGTCTCAAATATTGCATGAGGCTAAGCCCTGCCTCCATATTTGCATAAGGCTAAGCATTGCCTTCTCTTTGCATGAGACTAAGCCTTGTCTCAAATCTTGCATGTGGCTAAGCCCTGCCTCCATATTTGCATAAGGCTAAGCATTGCCTTCTCTCTGCATGAGACTACTTCTTGTCTCAAATCTTGCACGAGGCGAAGCCTTGCCTCTATATTTGCATAAGACTCAGCATTGCCTTCTCTCTACATGAGACTATGCCCTGTCTCAAATCATGCACGAGACTAAGCCCTGCCTCCCAAATTTGCGTAAGGCTAAGCATTGCCTTCTTTTTGCACAAGACTAAGCCATGTCTCAAATCTTGCATAAGGCTAAGCCCTTCCTCCCAGATTTGCATAAGGCTAAGCAATGCCTTCTCTCCACATGAGACTAAGCCCTGTCTCAAATCTTATATGAGGCTAAGCCATGCCTCCCTATTCGCATAAGTCTAAGCATTGCCTTCTCTCTTCATGAGACTAAGTCATGTCTCTATATTTGCATAAGGCTAAGCATTGCCTTCTCTTTTGCATGAGACTAAGCCCTGTCTCAAATCTTGCATGAGGATAAGCCCTGCCTCCCAAATTTGCATAGGCTAAGCATCGCCTTCTCATGAGACTAAGCATTGTCTCTCTTTGCATAATTGTTGCCCTATTCTAAACTTTGCATTATATTCTTCTCTCGGGGTTAAGCTCTGTCCCCAAACAAGACCAAGCTTTGTCTTGTTATCACATTTGGTATCATGTCTGTGCACTTCATGGGCTGATGAATAGCCAACTTGTCCAAAGACGTCATAGTTTGAAGGCATCATCCTCATAGACTGAAGATACCATGTCATGGCCTGAGGATCTCTCAACACTGCACATCATTATTGAAAGGATTCATGGTTCAGAACACTATTTCATGTCCTGCGAATCCCTTATCTCATGTTTCATGGCCCGGGATGTCATGGTCTAAGGACGTCATCTTCACTGTCCAAAGACAACCTTCATGGTCCAAAGGGAACTTGCATCATGTTTAAATTCTCGTAGTAATCTATACACTTGCATGCATTGGGGTTTATGTTTTGCAGGAAATCCAGGAGGTAACCGTTCTTCAAACAGGAGAAACCTTCGCTCCGGTTTCACTCATACCATTTATGCCTTACTGTTATTTCAAACGTAACCGATTCTCATCAATTGCTCGCCTTTACTCTATGATCGTTCAGATACCTGCCCTGCGATACATCCGTTACAATTCATATTCACATTCATAACTCTGCATAAACCCATCCGATACTGTCTTACCCAAAAGAACCAAAACATACAGTCATTCCTATAACAATTCCACCAGTTTCATTCATCGTTAGGTCCAGAACTACACACGGCTTGATTCCTGTAAAACCAGGGATATGTAGGCAACTCAAAGACCAGGGTACGACCTATATTTTTCAAAACACCCCATTTGATCAAAATCGGTCATCATTTCTTTACCTGATAACTCTTTCATCCGTCCCGGGTAAAGAGGGGCAGCTGTTGATACCCAATTTTTCCCTCATATATTTTAAATATGCATATATATCATCAAAGTGGTGTACATACATTATTATTAGTTTTACAAACATGTCCTAGTATTTCTATAATTTTTCTATAATTTTAAAGGCATTAAATCAATTTATTTCTGCATTTTTTTATTATACAAATATCCAATAATTATCCCTCATATCATTTTTACGATGATTTAATCCTCCAAATTTCTCATTCATGCCCATATAATGCATAAATATTTTAGTTGCATTTTTTTATAATTACATTTGCACTTTTAAGGCTAGAATTGCACATTTTGCATTAATAGCCCATATATATGCTTAATTATATTATCTGTACAGAAAATGACATTTTGTATTTTATAATATTAAGCAATTATTTAAATCATTTTCATGCACCAATGAAATTTTTTATCATTTATTAATTATTTTTATAAATTATTTTAGTAATTTAAATGGGTATTTAAAACATAGCCCCTTTCCTGATTAATTTTCGGACCTACGCAGCCAATTACCCTATCCAGTACAATAACCTAATACCCAACACCCTAAACCAACTACCCATACCCATACCCGTCCAAATTAAACCCGCCCCACCCAAAATCTAATCATGGCCATTGATCTCAGAAGATCAACGACCCTAAATCTTTTATCCCTTCTAAATATACCAAACATCCCCCAAACCCTAATTCATTTCTTCCCCCCCACCTGCCGTCTTCTGATCCTCTCATCTCCTCACCTCTTTCACACTTAAACCCTAGCATGTCGTCACATTTTCCCTTTCGATTCATGGGATCTTCCCTTGATTCCATTCCTTATTTGGCTTTGTTTCTTTACTGGCTACCCGATCTTGATGTTACTTGATTCATTTCCCTCAAATGGCAAGTGAATATCAAGAGACTCGAACCAGATCTGGTTCAAAGTCTCTCATATCATGGCTTTTTTCGTCTATGTTCATCCCAATACCTGTGAGTACGAATATTTTCGTATCTTAGGGTTTCAAATCTCTGGTTCAAACCAGATTTGGTTCGACTTCTGTTTATATTTTTATGAATCTAGCTATTTTTGGTTGAATCTCTTTAGATCTTCCCATATCTGAAACGATTTTATGTTCGTTTTGGTATTTCTCATTTGAAATTTCAATACTTCTGTCTCTATATTTTCTAGTCTTTTTCTATTACTATTCCTGGCCGATTTCATTTACCCTAAAACTAGTGTTTTTGATCTCAACAGATTTTTGCAAAATAAATATTTTAACCTTTAGACATTTTTGTCTCTGGGTATCCGTTAGGATTTCCTTATTTATTTTACTGATTTTACTTGTTTTTGTATTTCTGCCTATTTTCTTAGGGTTCCAATTATTTGTTCATTCTCAGTGTTTCTGCATGTTTGCCTTTAACTCTGTCGGTTAATTGCTAATTTTTTTTTTCTTACCTAAATTAGGATTTGAAATTAGCCGTGGTATTTATTTATTCTATTTACCCGTTCTTTCCTTTAGTAGTAGCGATTACTGGCCTGATTTTATGTTCTGATTATTAAAGTCGACTTCTAATTGATTCTGGAATTATTCCTTACCTTATTTGACTACTGATTGATTCCATTAACTGATGCTAGCCTGATTTTATGCCTGTTGATTGATCTATGCCGACCTTAATTGATTGTTAAGTTATTTTTGTACCTTATTTGGGTAGGACTGGTTCATTACCTTATTTGTCTACTTCATTGGGTGCTATTTAAACCCCCTTCCTCACTCCCTTTAGAGAACACTAACAAAGACTTGAACTCTCCTATTCTCACTACTTAAACTTAAGTTCTCTCTGTTGTTCCTGTTCTGATTTCTGCACTAAGTGGCTATTGTTTGGCCGGCTAAAAACCAAGGCCAAATTACTCTGGAATTTAACTATTACTGCACCTTTACTTGCTTTCTTCTCAACTGGTATGCCCTTACCTTTGCAATTTCCTTCTCTATTCTTTGTTTGACTAGCATGTTTCAATTCCTAGCATGACTTTGTCCTTTATCTGGTAAATTGATAATACTTTTAACTTAATACTAAGTTATTTAGCTTAATAGGAATCCTCTCATAAGTTGGTTTAAGGTTCAATCTGTTTGTTAGTTTTATACCTATTCTAAACTATGAGCATGTAATCAAGTATGTGTGTGCTTAACTTATATGTCCTGTCTATTCATTTCAAATGTTTCTGCCTAATCAAGTATGCCATGACTGTTTCAAATACTAGCATAAGCATTTAGCTTAATCAGACTTCACCATGTTTGAACTATATGCTGAACGTGAACCTTGTTTGTTTCTTGGAGCAGTTGTGCCTGCAAGTCTGTATTTTGAACTTTCTCTCTTCTGAAATTGAACTATTTCAAAACCTGCCCTCTTACCCTTAGGCACTGATTTTCAAACTCCTACTCTTACTCATTTAGGTTCTCACCACCCAGTGTGAGAACTGCCTAGGGTCCTTGAGACTCCTTGAACTCTGACACATTAGAGCTGTTTTTTCCAATATTTATGAGCTCTATGCTGAATGTGTGGTTCTGGTGTAAGCATTGCCCGGGGTCCCTGAGGCTCTTTGGGAACTTTGACACACTGGAAGCCTGGTTTAATGTGATGTGAATGGATCACTGCTATGCTTCAGAGCTGTTGTGTTTGAAGGCCTGGTTCCCAGGTTTAGATTGGGCCTATAAAGGCTCCATATAGTGTAATTGTTATTATTATGTAATTCATTCATTCTGGGCTGTAATAATCTATGTAATAACAGATTTGGGGTTTATTAGTAAAAGCTAGGGGTTTTTTCCTTATACCTTTGTTAAAATTAGGTAGATATCTTGCCTATAGGTTTAATTATGTTGATTGAACTATGTGGGTACTATACTGTGTGTAGTGATCCTGCCTATAGGATTTTTCATGATCATTTTAATTCTGTGTTACACATCTACATGCTAGAAACCCTACTTACGGGACTTACATTTAATTCTGCACATTAGAAATCCTGTTCATAGGATCTACACATATTTTCACCCAATGTGCATTAGTGACCATGTCTATAGGGCTTTTGTTGATTATCTTTCATAACAACCCGTTAATTTCTGTCCAAATACGGTTAATAGATATCATGCCTATTGGAATAAAAAATCATTTCAAACCAAGAAATCTTTCTTATAGGATTTAAAACTAATAGATATCATGCCTATAGGGTGAAATCAGTTCTGAAACTTAGAGATCCTGTCTGTAGTAGTTTAATCAACCTCGCAATTAGATATCATGCCTATAAGGTTTAAATTAATTCAGCAATTAGAAAACATGCCTTTAGGATCTAAAAGGAATAAAACTGTCTTTACGAGTTAAAATCAGTGCTACACTTAGAAATCGTGCCTATAAGTATGAAGTTGACAAACTCGTAGAAATCATGCCTATAGGTCATGTTAGTCTGTTCTGAATTCAAGCGCTCTTGTGAGTCTCTTAGGCAGCATATCCGCAGGACTCCCTAATGATTCTGGGTTTAAAACTGTGACATACTACTGCCTATAATGCCCAGATCCATGCTGAACAAAATCAGTAGGCAAACAAATAGGTCCCAATGCTCGCCTTAATAAAATTGTCTTTACGCTCTGTTGTCTCACGTAGATATCCTGCCTATAGGGTTCCAAAGTTAATCAAGTTTGTTGATTCAATTGCGCGCTTTTGTTTCCTATGTTTGGAGGTCAATGTGAGCCCATACTTGCTTTATTTGAAAGTCCTACTTGTTTTGTTTGTCACCTGGATTTCACATTTTTAAGCAATATAGGATTGGTCTAGAACTATCCCAAATAGAGGTCCTAATACCTCCAAGACTATAGGTAAGGGACGGGTAGTGCACGCATAGGGTACGGTTTAGAATCAATTAGTGCGCTTAAGTAACAACTTGAAGATAGTAATTGGGTAGTAAGGGAAATGATAGCCCATGCACTAATGTTATAAGTAAAACCCCGACTTGAGGGAGTTGCAAAGCATTGCATGGAATGATCCTATAGGCTAAGAAACTTAGAACCACCCTTATCCCTGTTTGATAAATTGAATATTGTATTTGTCCAAATTGTCCTCTCTCCTTTTTTAGACTAATTCTCTTAATTTAAGATCGGCTGGGACCCACCGTTGTGGACCTCGAGGGGTGCCTAACACCTTCCCCTCAAGGTAATTTTGAGCCTTTACCCGATCTCTGGTGATGTAGACTGGTTATCTGAGTTAATTTCTCTAGGTGCCCTAATGCGCCTTAATCCGTTAGGAGGTGACTCTTTCAAATCCAATTCCCTACCCTCACGGAAAGGAGTTTTCCCAAAAATGTCGAAACCCAATTTCGCAAGAAAAAGGGGGCACGACATATGACAATAGGGTTTATGCAAGGCTAGGAGAGAGAGGACAGGGAGGCCAAGATGCCTCGAGGTTTTGGAAAATTTAGTGGTTCCCGTGCTGCAGGTTTGGCTCATCATGGTAGAGGGTATGTGAGCCTTCCAGTTTATTCAAAACTTCTAACTACTCGTAGTGCTCCTCCTATACGGGGTTTCTTCAATTGTCAATCTAGCCGACCTGGTTAGAGCCAGTTTCAGCAGCCATTGAATATTAAATTGAATAAATTTGACTTCGGTCAACATTTTGGGTAAACGGACCCGGATCCGTGATTCAACGGTCCCGGAGGGTCCGTAGGAAAATATGGGACTTGGGCGTATGCCCGGAATCGAATTCCGAGGTCCCAAGCCCGAGAAATGAATTTTTGTGTGAAATTGTTTTCTGGAAATATTTAAGGAAATTAGAAATGAAATTTGATTAGAAGACTATGGTATCGGGACCGTATTTTGGTTCCGGCACCCGGTACAAGTCTTATATATGATTTAAGCACTTTCTGTAAAGTTTGGTTGAAAACGGACATCGTTTGACGTGTTTCGGTTAAAATGGAAATTTGATGTTTTTTGAAAAACTTGGAAGAAATCATGGATTTTGAGGCTTAATTTGATGGTTATGATGTTATTTTGGCGATTTGATCACGCGAATAAGTCCGTAGGATGGTTTTGAGGTTGTGTGTAAGTTTGGTTAGGAGCCCCGAGGGCTCGGGAGTGTTTCGGAGGTGTTTCGGGATGGTTTTTGACTTAGGAAAAGTGCAGGTTTGTTTCAGCTGTTGCAGAACTCATTTTCTTCTTCGCGTTCGCGAAGCTTTAGCTTCATCCTCCTTCGCGTTCGCATACCATCACTCGCGAATGCGTAGCCTTGAAACTTCCTTCACCGCATTCGCGTACGTGTCCCCGCGTTCGCGTAGACCTAAATCCTGGACCCCAGCCTTTTCTCTTCGCGTTCGTGTCCTTGCCTATCGCGCACGCGATGGTCAGTTGAGTCAACCCTTCGCAAACGCGGCTCCATTTCCGCGAACGCAAAGGGCAATTTTTGCCCAGTTATATTTAATTTTCAGAACAGTGTAGTTACGGGAATTTCATAAAAACACACGAGCTCCTTCTTCTCAAGGTCTTTAGGCGTCCATTGAAGCTCCCTTTTACCAAAACTTCTTGGGTTAGTAAATCTTATCTCGTTTTCTTTATTTTCCATCAATATTTGTTGAATTCCTAAGCCTAAAACGTGTAAGTTAGGGTAGAAATTGGGGGAAATGGATAGAGTTAGGGCTTTTTACTTTTTCTTGATTTAGACCTCGTTTTGGGGTGGAATTTGAGAACAAATTATATATTCGGGCTCGTAGGTGAATGGGGATTTGATTTTGGTCCGAACCTTGTATTTTGACCAAGCGGGCCCGGGGGCGATTTTGGGATTTTTGGAAAGAAAGCTTGGAAATCTATAATTAGACATTGGGTTTGATTTGTTTAGCACATATTAATATTACGAAGTCATTATTGTATAGATTTGATTGAGTTGGAGCCGAATTCGAGAGGGAAAGCGGTTATTGTGGATTGATTTGGCCGTGGAAGTTGAGGTAAGTGTTTGGTTTAACCCTAGCTTGAGGGAATACGAATTGAGTCTTGTTTGCTACTTGCTAATTGATCGAGTACGATGTATAGACATGGTGACGAGTATCTATTCATTGGTGTCTAGTATGACCGTGAGTCCCTACTTTGCCAATAGTTTGGTTGTTGATATGCTTTCCATGTTTACTTGATGACTTCTATATGTTGTAAAGACCTTGTGAAAGAAATTGTGATCTTGAAACCTCGTGGAGCATTGGCTCGGGTTGAAGTACAAATTGTGAAGGTATATGAGATAAGTAACCCTTTGGAGCATTGGCTCAAGTGATAATGTGAACTATGAGATGAAAGTGAAAGAAAGAAAAGAGTTAATGATTTATTCCCTTGCCGGGATGTTGTTGGTTATTGATGATGTACCCTTGCCTGGTCTTTAAATTGTTGTTGTGTACCCTTGCTGGGTCTTTAAATATTGTTGTGTAACCTTGCCGGGACTTCTATTCTTGTTTTATTATTTCCCTTACCCTTGTTTGTGATTATTGATTGGGTGAGGAAGAGTGTTAAAGCACGAAGGGTGATGTCGTGTATTGAATGATACTTGTGGATCGGGTTGCGCATCGCAACAATGATATTTAAGGATCGGGTTGCACGCCGCAACAATGATATTTATGAATCGGGTTGCACGCCGCAACAATGATATTTATGGATCGGGTTGCACGCCGCAACAATGGTATTTATGGATCGGGTTGCACGCCGCAACAATGATATTTATGGATCGGGTTGCACGCCGCAACATTGTTGTTATATATTGGGATCGGGTTGCGCGCCGCAACAATTATTGATACAAGTGTGTTTATTTTGGGGATTAGTTTCTTGTCCGCTGTAAATTCCAAGCTGCCCTTAGATCGTTATTCTAGATTTACTATTAATATTGTTTCCTCCCCATAGCGTGCTTCCCCCTCCCATATTGTTTACTTGTCTTATTCCATTATTTCTGTGATTCTTTACGTTGACATTTCCCTTTATCGTGTTACTTGTCATTAATTGTTTTCCTTAGTAAATCATAAGTTTCGCATACTTGTTGTCTTATGAACTCGTATTACTTGTTACGTTTGTTAGAGTGAATTTCTTGTGGAGTAACTGTTGATTTAATTGAAATGGGAGCGGGTGGTACGCCTACTACAAGATGTTGAGAAATGGGATCAGGTTGCACGCCTGCAATAAGACGAGTTGGATATGAAAGTTGCCTTATCTCTTCATTTATTGCTAGAAGTTTAATTGAGATGTACTCTTTATTAGTCCTGATATTTTATTTCTAACTGTTGCCCCTGAAGCATGCTCCCTTTCCCTAGCTTAAATTGTTAATTTCTTGCTACTTCTCCGTTGTACTTATATATATATATATATATATTTGCACAGGTTTATTTGGTGGTCTGGTCCTAGCCTCGTCACTACTTCGCCGGGGTTAGGCTAGGCACTTACCAGCACATGGGGTCGGTTGTGCTGATACTACACTCTGTGCTATTTTGCACAGACCCAGGTTTCGGACGGCAGCAGCAGTAGTGTGAGAGCAGGCTTTCAGTCCAGCGAGACTCGAGGTAGCCTTGCAGGCGTTCGCAGGCCCTGGCGTCTCCTTTTATCTATATTCTTGTTTCTTTCATGTATTTCTGGAGACAATGTCGAGTTTATTTCTTTCAGACCTTTATGTGTAGTATTCTTAGACCGTCTGTGAAGCTGTGACACCAATCTTGGGTAGAGGCTTTTTTTGGGATTTTCCACATTTTTAATTCAGTTTTCTATAATATTGAGACTTTCGCTTATTATTTAATTTCGTTACTTTTGTATTATTGCCGATAATGGTTATAAGGAATTATGTTATTAATGGAAAGGTAATTAAAATTGGCTTGCCTAGCTCTCATTAGTAGGCGCCATCACGACTCTCGAGGGTGGAAAATCCGGGTCGTGACAAGGTTGTATCAGAGCTCTAGGTTACATGGGTATAACAGTTCACAGACAAGCTTAGTAGAGTCTGAGGGATCGGTACAGAGACGTCTGTATTTATCCCCAGAGGCTACCGAGTTAGGAAAAGTTTCACATTTGTTCTATTTTTCCCCGTCGTGCTATTTTGTTCTCTTAATGCTAAATTGAAACCTCTACTCTTGCCCTTTCGTGAATGGCGAGGTCATGTACTGCTTCTTCAGTCGAGCAGCAGCGGGCCGGTGATAGATCAGCTACGTTTCGGAGGTTTTGTGGAGGTAAAGGTATTGGAGGTGGAGGTAAAGATGCGAGAGGTGGAGGTAAAGGTATTAGAGGTGGAGGTGCAGGTACTGTTCTGGTTTGTGGTAGAGAAGCTTCAGTTTTATTTTGCGCCGCATCTGGTCATGCCTAGTGATTTATTGAGTGTTCCTGTTTATGTGTCTGCACCGGTGGGTGATTCTATTGTGGTCGATCGAGCCCATCGTTCTTGTATTGGGGTGATTGGAGGTCTTGAGATTCGAGTAGATTTGTTGCGGTTGGACATGGTTGACTTCGACATTATATTGAGGATGGACTGGTTATCACCCTATCACGTTATCTTGGACTGCCATGCCAAGACTGTGACCTTAGCTTTACCAGGTATGCCTCGTTTAGAGTGGAGAGGGACTCCAGGTCATTCTACCCGTAGTGTCATGTCGTATTTGAAGGCTCGGCGTATGGTTGAGATGGGGTGTTTGGCTTATTTAGCTTATGTTCGGGATTCCAGCGCTGAGGTTCCCTCTATCGATTCTGTGCCCGTTGTTCGTGATTTCCCTGATGTTGTTCCTTCAGACCTGCCGGGTATGCCACCCGACAGGGATATAGATTTCTGCATTGATCTGGTTCCGGGCACTCAGCCCATTTCTATTCCGCCATATCGTATGGCCCCGCCGGAGTTGAAAGAGTTAAAAGAACAGTTGCAAGATTTGCTTGAGAGGGGCTTCATTAGGTCCAGTGTTTCTCCTTGGGGTGCGCCGGTATTGTTGTTAACAAGGAGAATGGATCAATGAGAATGGGTATTGATTACCGGCAGTTGAACAAGGTTGCAATCAAGAATAAGTATCCGTTTCCGAGGATTGATGATTGGTTTGATCAACTTCAGGGTGCCAAGGTATTTTCAAAGATTGACTTGAGATCTGGCTACCATCAGTTGAGGATTAGGACATCCGATGTCCCTAAGACAGCTTTCCGCACTCGGTATGTGCATTATGAGTTCTTGGTTATGTCATTTGGGTTGACAAATGCCCCAGCAGGTTTCATAGACTTGATGAACCGAGTGTTCAGGCCTTATTTGGATTCGTTCATGATAGTCTTCATGATGATATTTTGATATATTCCCGCAGCCGAGAGGAGCACGAGCAGCATCTTAGAGTGGTTCTTCAGACTTTGAGGGATAGTCAGTTGTACGCCAAGTTTTCGAAGTGTGAGTTCTGGTTGAGTTCAGTTGCATTTTCTGGGTCATGTCGTATCAGCAGAGGGTATTCAGGTGAACCCAAAGAAGATTGAGGCGGTCGAGAACTAGCCTAGACCAGCATCAGCTACAGAGATTCGGAGTTTCTTGGGATTGGCAGGCTACTATCGTCGGTTCGTGGAGGTGTTTTCATCTATTGCAGCCCCGATGACCAGGTTGACCCAGAAGGGGTGCTCCGTTCAGGTGGTCGGATGAGTGTGAGGCGAGCTTTCAGAAGCTCAAGACAGCTCTGACTANCGCGATGCCTTGACCTTCCTTACCTCGCGACCGCCGGTCCCCTCCGACGAACGCGAAGGGCATTTTTGCCCAGTCATTTTAATACTTCAAAAACAGAATAGTTACTGGGATTTTTCACCCAAAACAACGAACTCATCTTCTCCACAGCCCATAGGCGATCTTTAGAGCCCTTCTCACCAAAGCTTCTTGGGTAAGTATTATCTAACTCGTTTTCTTCATTTTCTATTATCATTTATCAAATTCCTAGACCTAAATCATGTAGTTCATGGTAAGAATTGGGGGGAAAGGGTAGAATTAGGGCTTTTTAATTTTCTTTGATTTAGACCTCGTTTTGGGGTTGAATTTGAAAACAAATTGTATATTCGGGCTCGTGGGGGAATGGGTAACATGGAATTGGTTCGAACCTCGTGTTTTGACCAAGCGGGCTCGGGGGCGATTTTTGGGATTTTGGGAAGAAAGCTTGGAAATCTATAATTAGCCATTGGGTTTGATTTGTTTAGCATATATTGATACTATGAAGTCATTATTGTATAGATTTGATTGAATTGGAGCCGAATTCGAGATGGAAAGCGGTTGTGGTGGATTGATTTGGCCGTAGAAGTTGAGGTAAGTGTTTGGTCTAACCTTAGCTTGAGGGAATAGTAGTTGAGTCTTATTTGCTACTTGCTAATTGTCGAGTACGATGAATAGGCATAGTGACGAGTATCTATACATTGGTGTCTAGCATGACCGTGAGTCCTATATTGTGATTTCCATGACTTCGTTATATTATTCATGCCTTGGTGATTATTACTATTTTTTGTGCAAAGATGTGGAAAGAATCGTGACTTATGGATATTGAGGAGCGTTGGCTCCAGTTGTATAGCGAATTGCGAAAGTATAAGTGATAATTGAACCTCTAGAGCATTGGCTCGAGTTGTGAAGTGAATTGTGAAGTAAAAGTGAGGAGAGAAAAGATCATTATGATATCCCTTGGCGGGCTATTGTTGAGTGTGGTTCCCTTGTACTGTGTTCTTAATTGATATTACGGACGCTTAGGTTAATGCTTCCTTGTGTTGAGTGATGACTATAGTTATAGCTGAGGTAGTTAAGTGTTGTCATAGGTTGGTTATAGCTGAGGTAGTTAAGAGTTGTCATAGGTTGGTCATAGCTGAGGTAGTTAAGCGTCGTAACAAGATTGATTATAGTTGTGGCAGTTAGACGTTGTAACAGGATCAGTTATAGCCGTGGTAGTTAGATGTTGGAACCAGTGCGGTTATATACGTTTCTCCCTTGCCGGGACATTTGATTTGATATTTTGTTCCCTTGCCGGGAAGTTATTATATTGTTGTTCCCTTGCCGGGAAGTTATACATTGTTGTCCCCCAGCCGGGATTATTTTATTATATTGTGATTGATGAAATGGGATTGTTGTCCCTCTATCGATTCTGTGCCCGTTGTTCGTGATTTCCCTGATGTTGTTCCTTCAGACCTGCCGGGTATGCCACCCGACAGGGATATAGATTTCTGCATTGATCTGGTTCCGGGCACTCAGCCCATTTCTATTCCGCCATATCGTATGGCCCCGCCGGAGTTGAAAGAGTTAAAAGAACAGTTGCAAGATTTGCTTGAGAGGGGCTTCATTAGGCCCAGTGTTTCGCCTTGGGGTGTGCCGGTATTGTTGTTAACAAGGAGAATGGATCAATGAGAATGGGTATTGATTACCGGCAGTTGAACAAGGTTGCAATCAAGAATAAGTATCCGTTTCCGAGGATTGATGATTGGTTTGATCAACTTCAGGGTGCCAAGGTATTTTCAAAGATTGACTTGAGATCTGGCTACCATCAGTTGAGGATTAGGACATCCGATGTCCCTAAGATAGCTTTCTGCACTCAGTACGGGCATTGTGAGTTCTTGGTTATGTCATTCGAGTTGACGAATGCCCCAACAGCTTTCATGGACTTGATGAACCGAGTGTTCAGGCCTTATTTGGATTCATTCGTGATAGTGTTCATGATGATATTTTGATATATTCCCGCAGCCGAGAGGAGCACGAGCAACATCTTAGAGTGGTTCTTCAGACTTTGAGGGATAGTCAATTGTACGCCAAGTTTTCGGAGTGTGAGTTCAGTTGCATTTCTGGGTCATGTCGTATTAGCAGATGGTATTCAGGTGAACCCAAAGAAGATAGAGGCAGTCAAGAACTGGCCTAGACCAGCATCAGCTATAGAGATTCGGAGTTTCTTGGGTTTGGCAGGCTACTACATACGATTCGTGGAAGGATTTTCATCTATTGCAGCCCCGATGACCAGATTGACCCAGAAGGGTGCCCAGTTCAAATGGTCGGATGAGTGTGAGGTGAGCTTTCAGAAGCTCAAGACAACTCTGACAACGGCGCCGGTGTTGGTTTTGCCCATAGGATCAGGGCCTTATACAGTCTATTTTGATGCTTCCATGTTGGGCTTGGTACAGTGTTGATGCAGGATGGCAAGGTCATTTCCTATGCTTCGAGGCAGTTGAAGATTCATGAGAAGAACTATCCAGTGCATGATTTGGAGTTGGCAGCCATAGTTCATGCATTGAAGATTTGGAGGCATTATTTGTATGGCGTGGCGTGTGAGGTGTTCACTGATCACAAGAGTCTTCAGTACTTGTTCAAGCAAAAGGAGTTGAATTTGAGGCAGAGGAGATGGTTGGAGTTGTTGAAGGATTATGATGTCACCATTTTATATCATCCGGGGAAGGCCAATGTGGTGGCCGATGCATTGAGTAGGAAGTCAGCCAGTATGGGCAGTCTTGCTTATATTCCGGTCAGTTAGAGGCCACTTACTTTGGATGTTCAGGCCTTAGCCAATCAGTTCGTGAGACTGGATGTTTCTGAGCCCAGTCGTGTGTTGGCTTGCACGGTCGCTCGTTCTTCATTATTAGAGCGTATCCGTGATCGGCAGTTTGAGGATCCCCATTTGTGTGTCCTTAGAGACACGATGCAGCGTGGAGGTGCCCAGCAGGTTACCTGAGATGATGATGGAGTTTTGAGATTGCAGGGCCAAGTATGTGTGCCTAATGTGGATGGACGTCGAGAGTTGATATTGGTGGAGGCCCATAGTTCCCGGTACTCTATTCATCCGGGCGCCGCGAAGATGTATCAAGATTTGCGGCAGCATTATTGGTGGCGTAGAATGAAGAAGGATATTGTGGCATATGTGGCGCGGTGTTTGAATTGTCAGCAGGTTAAGTATGAGCATCAGAGGCCTGGTGGTTTATTTCAGAGGATTGAGCTTCCCGAGTGGAAGTGGGAGAGGATCACTATGGACTTCGTTACTGGACTTCCGTTGACCCGGAAGAAGTTCGATGCAGTTTGGGTCATTGTTGATAGGCTGACCAAGTCAACGCATTTCATTCCTGTGGCAGTCTCTTATTCATCCGAGAGGTTAGCTGAGATTTATATCCGGGAGATTGTTCGCCTTCATGGTGTGCCAGCATCTATCATTTCGAACCGGGGTACGCAGTTTACCTCGTGCTTCTGGAGAACAGTTTGAGTTGAGCACAACATTCCATCCCCAGACGGACGGGCAGTCCGAGTGGACTATTCAGATTTTGGAGGATATGCTCCGGGCTTGTGTTATTGACTTTGGAGGTTCGTGGGATCAGTTCTTGCCTTTAGCGGAGTTTTCCTACAACAACAGCTACCAGTCGAGCATCCAGATGGCTCCTTATGAGGCTTTATATGGTAAGCGGTGTCGGTCTCCGATTGGATGGTTCGAGCCGGGAGAGGCTCGGTTGATAGGTACAGATTTGGTTCAGGAGGCCTTGGACAAGGTCAAGATCATTCAGGTTAGGCTTCGTTCAGCTCAGTCTAGGCAAAAGATTTATGCAGACCGCAAGGTTTGAGATGTGGCATTCATGGTTGGTGAGCAGGTATTGCTCCGAGTGTCGCCTATGAAGGGCGTGATGAGATTTGGGAAGAAGGGCAAGCTTAGCCATAGGTTCATTGGTCCGTTTGAGATTCTTGATCGAATGGGAGAGGTGGCTTATAGACTTGCATTGCCGCCTAGCTTATCAGCCGTGCATCCAGTTTTTCATGTATCCATGCTTCGGAGGTATCACGGCGATCCAGCCCACGTGTTAGATTTCAGCACTGTCCAGTTGGACAAGGACTTGTCTTATGAGGAGGAGCCGGTAGCTATTCTAGACCGGCAGGTTCGTCAGTTGAGATCCAAGAGTTTTCCTTCTGTTCGTGTTCAGTGGAGAGGTCAGCCTCCTGAGGCATCGACCTGGGAGTCCGAGTCTGATATGCAGAGTCGATATCCTCATCTTTTCCCCGACTCAGGTACTTCTTTCTTTTGTCCATTCGAGGACGAACGGTTGTTTTAGAGGTGGAGAATGTGACGACCCAAAGGGTCATCACCTATTTTCTTACTCATTCCGTGCTTTCGAGGCCTTGAAAAACTCATTTAAGGTTGCCTCGATTTGCGTGCGGAGTCCGGGCGCGTAGCCGGAAAGCTTAAATATGAATTCTGTGAGAAAAAGGCTAAATTTTAATATTAAATTGAATAAATTTGACTTCGGTCAACATTTTGGGTAAACGGACCTGGACCAGTGATTCGACGGTCCCGGAGGGTCCGTAGGAAAATATGGGACTTGTGCGTATGCCCGGAATCGAATTCTGAGGTCCCAAGCCCGAGAAATAAATTTTTGTGTGAAATTATTTTCTGGAAATATTTAAGGAAATTGGAAATGAAATTTGATTAGAAAATTATGGTATCAGGCCCGTATTTTGGTTCCGGCGCCCGGTACAAGTCTTATGTATGATTTAAGCACTTTCTGTAAAGTTTGGTTGAAAACGGACGTCGTTTGACGTGTTTCGGACTTAAAATGGAAATTTGATGTTTTATGAAAAACTTGGAAGAAATCATGGATTTTGAGGCTTAATTTGATGGTTATGATGTTATTTTGGCGATTTGATCGCGCGAATAAGTCCGTAGGATGTTTTTGAGGTTGTGTGTATGTTTGGTTAGGAGCCCCAAGGGCTCGGGAGTGTTTCGGAGGTGTTTCGGGATGCTTTTTGACTTAAGAAAAGTGCAGGTTTGTTTCAGCTGTTGCAGAACTCATTTTCATCTTCGCGTTCGCGATAAATCCCACGTGTTCGCGAAGCTTCAGCTTCATCCTCCTTCGCGTTCGCATACCATCACTCGCGAATGCGTAGCCTTGAAACTTCCTTCACCGCGTTCGCGTACGTGTCCACGCGTTCGCGTAGACCTAAATCCTGGACCCCAGCCTTTTCTCTTCGCGTTCGGGTCCTTGCCTATCGCGAACGCGATGGTCAGTTGAGTGAACCCTTCATGAACGCGGCTCCATTTCCGCGAACGCGAAGGGCAATTTTTGCCCAGTTATATTTAATTATCAGATTCCATTCAGGAAGACATAATTTTTTCTGAAGAATTCGCCATGATATACCTGATCCATGCATAATATCATGAAAAATGGATACAAATTTTTGTGGGATAGGGATCGAGGAAGGGGAAAAACCGATAAAAAGAACTGCTATTTATTTGCTGAATAGACAGGTAGATTGAAAAAACCATGACTATTCAGAACAGTGTAGTTACGGGAATTTCATAAAAACACACGAGCTCCTTCTTCTCCAAGGTCTTTAGACGTCCATTGAAGCTCCCTTTCACCAAAACTTCTTGGGTTAGTAAATCTTAACTCGTTTTCTTCATTTTCCATCAATATTTGTTGAATTCCTAAGCCTAAAACATGTAATTTAGGGTAGAAATTGGGGGAAATGGGTAGAGTTAGGGCTTTTTACTTTTTCTTGATTTAGACCTCGTTTTGGGGTCAAATTTAAGAACAAATTATATATTCGGGCACGTGGGTGAATGGGGGATTTGATTTTGATCCGAACCTTGTGTTTTGACCAAGCGGGCCCGGGGGCGATTTTGGGATTTTTGGAAAGAAAGCTTGGAAATCTATAATTAGACATTGGGTTTGATTTGTTTAGCACATATTGATATTACGAAGTCATTATTGTATAGATTTGATTGAGTTGGAGCCGAATTCGAGAGGGAAAGCGGTTATTGTAGATTGATTTTGCTGTGGAAGTTGAGGTAAGTGTTTGGTTTAACCCTAGATTGAGGGAATAGGAATTGAGTCTTGTTTGCTACTTGCTAATTGATCGAGTACGATGTATAGGCATGGTGACGAGTATCTATACATTGGTGTCTAGTATGACGTGAGTCCCTACTTTGCGAATAGTTTGGTTGTTGATATGCTTTCCATGTTTACTTGATGACTTCTATATGTTGTAAAGACCCTGTGAAAGAAATTGTGATCTTGAAACTTCGTGGAGCATTGGCTCGGGTTGAAATACAAATTGTGAAGGTATATGAGATAAGTAACCCTTTGGAGCATTGGCTCAAGTGATAATGTGAACTATGAGATGGAAGTGAAAGAAAGAAAAAAGTTAATGATTTATTCCCTTGCCGGGATGTTGTTGGTTATTGATGATGTACCCTTGCCGGGTCTTTAAATTGTTGTTGTATACCCTTGTCGGGTCTTTAAATATTGTTGTGTAACCTTGCCGGGACTTCTATTCTTGTTTTATTATTTCCCTTACCCTTGTTTGTGATTGTTGATTGGGTGAGGAAGAGTGTTAAAGCACGAAGGGTGATGTCGTGCATTGAATGATACTTGTGGATCGGGTTGCGCGCCGCAATAATGATATTTATGGATCGGATTGCACGCTGCAACAATGATATTTATGGATCGGGTTGCATGCCACAACAATGATATTTATGGATCGGGTTGCACGCCGCAACAATGATATTTATGGATCGGGTTGCACGCCGCAACAATGGTATTTATGGATCGATCGGGTTGCACGCCGCAACAATGGCATTTATGGATCGGGTTGCACGCCGCAACAATGATATTTATGGATCGGATTGCACGCCGCAACAGTGTTGTTATATATTGGGATCGGGTTGCGCACCGCAACAATTATTGATACAAGTGTGTTTATTTTGGGGATTAGTTTCTTGTCCGCTGTAAATTCCAAGCTGCCCTTAGATCGTTATTCTAGATTTACTATTAATATTGTTTCCTCCCACCAGCATGCTTCCCCCTCCCATATTGTTTACTTGTCTTATTCCATTATTTCTGCGATTCTTTACGTTGACATTTCCCTTTATCGTGTTACTTGTCATTAATTGTTTTCCTTAGTAAATCATAAGTTTCGTGTACTTGTTGTCTTATGAACTCATATTACTTGTTACGTTTGTTAGAGTGAATTTCATGTGGAGTAACTGTTTATTTAATTGAAATGGGAGCGGGTGGTACGCCTACCACGAGATGTTGAGAAATGGGATCGGGTTGCACGCCTGCAACAAGACGAGTTCGATATGAAAGTTGCCTTATCTCTTCATTTGTTGCTAGAAGTTAAATTGAGATGAACTCTTTATTAGTCCTGATATTTTATTTCTAACTGTTGCCCCTGAAGCATGCTCCCTTCCCCAGCTTAAATTGTTAATTTCTTGCTACTTCTCCGTTGTACTTGTATATATATATATATATCTGCACAGGTTTATTTGGTGGTCTGGTCCTAGCCTCATCACTACTTCGCCGGGGTTAGGCTAGGCACTTACCAGCACATGGGGTCGGTTGTGCTGATACTACACTCTGTGCTATTTTGCACAGACCCAGGTTTCGGACGGCAACAGCACTAGTGTGAGAGCAGGCTTTCAGTCCAGCGAGACCCGAGGTAGCCTTGCAGGCGTTCGCAGGCCCTGGCGTCTCCTTTCATCTATATTCTTGTTTCTTTCATGTATTTCTAGAGACAATGTCGAGTTTATTTCTTTCAGACCTTTATGTGTAGTATTCTTAGACCGTCTGTGAAGCTGTGACACCAGTCTTGGGTAGAGGCTTTTGTTAGGATTTTCCGCATTTTTAATTCAGTTTTCTATAATATTGAGACTTTCGCTTATTATTTAATTTCGTTACTTTTGTATTATTGCCGATAATGGTTATAAGGAATTATGTTATTAATGGAAAGGTAATTAAAATTGGCTTGCCTAACTCTCATTAGTAGGCGCCATCACGACTCCCGAGGGTGGGAAATCCGTGTCGTGATAGGTGATAGCAGACATATGGTAAAGGACTGCCACAGACTTATGAGGCGTACATCTCCACAATGTACATAGGCTCCCTACATTCCACAAGGTCTACAGGGTTCACAAGCCATGGTTACCACTCTAGTTGCCGCTCCACCTAAGCCGCCAACTTGAGGTGGAGGTCAAGATGGTAGAGGTCGCCACCAAGCTCATTTCTATGCTTTTCCTTGTAGTACAGAGGTGGTTGCATCGGATGCGGTCATCACAGGTATGGTTCTGATTTGTCATATGGATGCATCAAATTTATTTGATCCAGGTTCTTCTTATTCGTATTTGTTATCTTACTTTGCTCCATATTTTGATATATCTCGTGATTCTTTGAGTGTTCTTGTATATGTGTCCACGCCTGTGGGAGAATCTATTATTGTAGACTGTGTTTATTGGTCGTGTTTGGTCACTATCGGAGGTTATGAGACTAGAGTTGACCTTTTGCTACTCAGCATGGTAGACTTGATGTGATCTTAGGCATGGACTGGTTGTCGCCCTATCATGCTATTCTGGATTGTCATACCAATACCGTGACATTAGCTATGACAGGGTTATTGCGGTTGGAGTGGAGATGTACATTGGATTATATTCCTAGAAGGGTTGTGTCATTTTTAAAGGCACAACGAATAGTTGAGAAGGGGTCTAAAGCATATCTAGCCTTTGTGAAGGATGTCAATGGTGATACTCCTACCGTTGAGCTAGTTCTGATAGTGATATATTCCCCATATGTGTTTCCATCAGACCTATCGGGCATGCTGCCCGATAGGGATAGAGATTTTGGTATTTACCTGGTGCTGGGCACTCAGCCCATTTCTATTCCATCATATCTCATTGCACTAGAGAGGTTGAAGGAATTAAAGGAACAACTTCAGGAGTTGCTTGATAAAGGTTTCATCCGGCCGAGTGTCTTTCCTTGGGGTGCTCTAGTTCTATTTGTGAGGAATAAAGATGGCTCCATGAGGATGTGTATTGATTACAGGCAGCTGAACAAAGTTGCACTCAAGAAAAAGTATCCACTACCACGTATTGATAATCTGTTCGACCAACCTTAGGGTGTTCGGGTATTCTCGAAGATTGATTCGAAATTGGGGTGCCATCAATTGAATATTCGGGATCTAGATATTCTGAATACTACTTTCAGGACACGGTATCTTCACTATAAGTTTTTGGTGATGTCATTTGGGCTGACTATTGCCCTAGCAACATTTATGGACTTGATGAATAGTGTGTTACAATCATATCTTGATTCTTTTGTCATCGTGTTCATTGACAACATCTTGGTGTATTCTTGCAGCCAGGAGGATCATGAGCGCCACTTGAGGATCGTGTTCCGGACCTTAAGGGAGAAAAAGTTATATGAAAAATTATCCGAATGTGAGTTTTGGCTTGATTCAATGGCGTTTTTGGGACATGTGGTGTCTAGTGAGGGGATTAAAGTGGATCCGTAGAAGGTGGAGGCAGTTCAGAGTTGGCCTATACCGTCTTCTGCTACAGGATCGGTGTTTTCTAGGTTTGGCTGGTTATTATCGTTGCTTCCTATAAGGGGTTTTCATCCATCGTCGTTCCTTTGACCTGAATGACTTAGAAGAGTCTTTATTCAGGTTGTGTGACGAGTGTGCGGAGATCTTTTAGAAGCTCAAGAGTACCTTGACCACAACTCCAATTCTAGTTTCTTCTTCAGAATTGTGTTCATATACAGTTTATTGTGATGCGTCGCGAATGAGAATTGGATATGTATTGATGCAGGTGCATAGAGTAATCGATTATGCTTTACATTAGTTGAAGCCCCATGAGAAGAACTACCCCGTTCATGATTTAGAGTTGGCAGCCAATTTTCATGCATTAAAGATTTGGATACACTATCTCTACGGCATATCTTGTGAGGTATTCACAGATCATATGAGTCTACAACACTTGTTTAAGCAAAACGATCTAAACATGAGGCAGCAGAGGTGGTTAGATCTGTTAAAAGACTTTGATATAACTATCTCGTATCATCCCAAGAAGGCCGATATGGTAGCCGATGCCTTGAGTAGAAAGGTTGAGAGCATGGGTAGCCTCACATATATTCCAGTTGGAGGGAGACCGTTAGCACTGGATGTTCAGGCTTTGGCCAATCGGTTTGTGAGGCTGGATATTTTTTAGCCTAGCCGGGTTCTTATTTTCAAGGGTTCTCGGACTTTTTGTGTTAGAGCATCAAGGTGCCTCGGTTTGATGACCCCTATTTGCTTGTCCTTAAGGACACGGTGGTTCCAGGAGGTTTCTATTGGAGATGACATGGTGTTGAGGATGCAAGGATGGATTTGTGTGCCAAATATGGATGGGTTGCATGAGTTAGTTCTTGAGAAGGCCCATAGTTCGCGGTATTCCATTCATTCGGGTGTCGCAAATATATACTAGGATTTGAGGCAACACTAATAATGGAGAAGAATCAAGAAAGATATGGTGGAGTATATGGCTTGGTGTTTAAACTATCAGTAGATGAAGTACGAGCATCAGAGACCGGACAGTTTGCTTCGGAGACTTCACATTCCGGAGTGGAAGTGGGAGCATATCACCATGGATTTCATTGTTGGACTCCTACGGGCCTTGAATAAATTTGACATTATGTGTATTATTGTTTATAGACTGGCCAAGTTGGCAAACTGCATTTCGGTTTTGACTACCTACTCTTCAGAGCAGCTGGCTCAGATCTATATCAGTGAGAATGTTCGTCTTGATGATGTGCCGGTGTCTATTATCTCCAATCGAAACACATAGAGCCGTGCAACATGAGTTAGGCACACAGTTCGAGTTGAGCACGATATTTAATCCCCATACAAACAGGCAGTCTGAGTGCACCATACAAATCTTGGATGACATGCGACGTGCCTATGTTATGGATTTTGGAGGTTTATGGAATTGGTTTCTACCACTTGCATAGTTCGCCTACAACAACTACCAATCAAGTATTCAGTTGACTCGTTGCGAGGTCTTATATGTGAGGCGATGTTGTTTTCCAGTTGGTTGGTTTGAGCTGAGAGAGGCTAGGTTGTTGGGCACTAATTTGGTTTAGGATGCCTTGGATAAAGTCAAGTTGATTAAGGATTGGCTTCGTACAACAGAGTCTAGGCAGAAGATTTATGCTAATCGGAGGGCTCGTGATGTAGTATTTACGGTAGGATAGAGGGTTTTGCTCATTGTTTCACCTATTAAGGGTGTAACGAAGTTTGGAAAGAAGGAAAGTTGAGCCCTAGGAATATTGGTATTTTAGAGAACCGTGAGAGAGTTTTTGAGGTGTCCTATAGACATGCATTTCTACCTAGCTTACCGCCAGTTCACTCGGTGTTCCATTGTTCCATGCTCCAGAAGTATTATGGTGATTCGTCACATGTATTAGATTTTTGTTGAGTCCAAATGGACAAGGATTTGACTTATGTTGAGGAGCAAGGGCTTACCTTGGACAGACAGGTCCAAAAGTTGAGGTCAAAGAATATTGCTTCGGTGAAGGTTCAATGGAGGGGTCGTCCGGTCGAGGAGGCAGCCTGGGAGACTGAGCACAACATGCATGGTCATTATCCTTACCTTTTTGTAACTTCAGGTATGTCACTATGCATGTTCGGGGATGAACGATTATTTCAAGAGGAGGAGAATGTAACAACCCAACTGGTCATTCTGTGTATTTGAGCTCTGTTTCCCCTTTCGAAGCTTCGTGTATGTGTATTTACGGTTTTGTGATTTTTTAGAGGGGTTAGATTCACTTCGGAGAAGTATTAGAATGATTTGGATCCTTTGGTTCTTGCTTTAGAAGCCCAGGTTGAAAATACTGGTCGAAATCTTAATTTTGTGAATATGACACCGGAACGGTGTTTTGATGTCTCTGATAGGTTCATATCGTTAATTTGGACTTGGGCGTATGCCCGAAATCGAATTCATAGGTCCCTAGGTTGATGTCACGCCCCACAACCGAGGAGCGCGACCGGCGCTCAACCGAGTAAACCCGACTGAGCAAGCCTGTTAGATTTCATTCTACCCAAATTCGTCTTTGAATAAAGAGGAAATGTACCCCATTAATCAAATTCTATAAATATATCATTAACGGCTTCCATTTCATTTCCATTAGCAACTTCGTTCAAAATTTTCAAAATATTACATGTTTTATACATCTTTGCCAAATATCAATATTTTCAATTCGATTCCCCAATATCAAACACCACCCACAACCTGTATACGGAGCCTCTAAATACAACTGAAGAGTAGTATGGAAATGCTGGCAACATGACTCTGGCTATACCTCAAAATACAAGTACATGATGAACAAATGATACAGGACCCCGAAATGAAGTGGGGCTCACCAAGTCGGCTGAAAAGAGGATGCGCCACTAGCTGCGACCAACATTGTCTGCTATGGAACAGCCTACATCCATTTAAACACGTAGCGCCCTCGGCAAAAAGGGACGTTAGTACTGTCGAATAATACTAGTATGAATAGCTAAAAGTCCTTTTTCAAAATAGAATGCCAATATAAGAAAAGACAACCACGTAAACAACAAGTAACAATCAATGATATCCATAGGCCAAGTTTAACATAACAATTTTTCAATATACGAAAGTTCATATGGTAAAAATGAAACTCGGGATATGAAGACAATACTATTATTGGATAGAAGATATTTAATACAGATTCACCACAATTAACAATACCACTATTCACAATACCATTTTTCACAATATGCACATCACAACCAACTCCCAATTTCAATCACAATTTCTGTGCCAATATATACATATACATATTCCACCGTGAATCTTAGCACGGAGTCCGATCTCGGCCCAATCGGCTAAGCCGTCTTATTTGAGATGTGTATCTCCATCAATATCAGCAGAATACCACCATGTGTGCGGCATGGCATCCGATCACGGCCCGATCGGCTAAGCCGTCTTACCAAGACGTTTCCCTTTTCCATCAATCATCTCATTTCAAGTTTATACCACACATATCAATTCATCGGCACTTGGGGCAACAATCATTACATCATACTTGGCACTTGGCCGCATTTCATAATTCGAGTTCTTTCCACATATTTCACACCAATATCAATTTCAACATTAAATATTTCAATTCAAGATAATAGGCACGTACGAGAGCAATTACATATCGTAAGCATAAAGAGGATTTCACACAGTTCGGCATAAAAATATCAGCTCAAACTCCACTTGAAGTCTAGGCATTTTGGCACATGTTTCATATTCTTCACACATTCTCATTTGACAAAACAACATATTGAAAGAATTGAGACACATCTTGCAGATTTATTCTTGCAACACAAATTCATGTAGTTCATTCCAAACATCTTTATAGCTTACCAACAACTAGGCACAATCAATCAAATACATTTGGTACACATAAGAGCAATTAGGAGTATCAACCATATCAAGTTTTCTCACACAATTTGGCATACTAGCCTTTATTTGAAATACAACTCAAAGCCCTAATGTTTTAATACGCAACTCATACTTAGAATATATATCTTTATTCATAGGCTCATTTCGGAATAGTCATGTTTATGGGTAATAACCCGGAATATAAGATTTATGAACTTTGAGCCAACCATACTTGAACTTATGAAAATATTTATGGAATTCGATTCTAAGAGAAAAAGTTTAGCCAACATACCTTGTTTAAGCTTTCCTTAAGGTACTACAACGTTCCGGAAATTCTAGCAATCCCAATCTACTTTGAGACATAACAAAATTGAACACAAATTAGGAAGATATTCACGGTTTCGGCTCATTTGAGCATTTTATCTAACACTAGTTGTGCATCTTGATTTCAAAGCTCTTTTACAAGAATTCCTTCATTACCCAACCTAATCTTTACTTATTTTTGTTCAACAATCTTCCCATAAACCTAATTTGTACATGCATGTATCCATAATACTATTACACCCAAGAATCATACTTCTCATGACCTATTTTTAATCAAAATCCCGAAATTGAAATTATGGGGTATGAAAGCTTACCTCTTTGATGAAGAACTTGTGAGTGGGTTCTATGATTCTTGAAGATTTATGCAAGATTGGATTATTTGAATATTGGGTTCCTCCTTCTCTCTCTAAAATGCTCTCACCTATCTTTAGGATGCTCATAAAATCACCCCAAAATGAACCCCAAAGCCTATATATCAAAATGGGGTTGGGTTATGAAAATAGGAAAATTAACCCTCCGAACTCGGGTCTGCGGTCGCATAATGGACTGCACAATTGGTATGCGGGTCGCATAGTGCACCGCAAAACTGGTGCCCAGAACTGGGCTACACTGGTCCATTTTTGCGGTCGCAGATCCATTATGCGGACCGCATAATGGTTTTGCGATCGCAGAACTGCCACGGGATCGCATTTTGCCAGCCTTTGGTAATTTGATTATAACTTTGTGTATGAATGTCCAACTGATGAACGGTTTGAAGCGTTAGAAACTAGACTTGAAGATCTTTCATTTGATAGGTTGCTCATCATATAACACATTATATATACATATATATATATATGCTCGTCCAAAGTGGAAACTTGTGCGAACTCATTTGGAATTTTAGCCCATTATGAAACTTTCCAATTTTACCTAGACTTAGTCCTTTCCTTGGACCCCAAATTACTTATTATAAGACTTATACACTTATTTACCAAATCCAATTCATGTCCATCATGTTAATAGCACGTAAAATATTTTAATTAGCCTACCTGGCAACACGAAATCATAAATTACTTTGCGAAATTTTCCGGGGCCTTACATTCTCCCCCGCTTAGGATCATTCGTCCTAGAATGAGAATCAAGGCTCACTCCATAGCAACCTTACGCAACTTCAGCTTTTTCACATCATGAAAAATATCAACAACCCCAAATTTGGCTAACTCCCTAAACTTTCCGAAAATTTTGCCAGAGTTTCCTTTGTTACTAGTCCTATCCACCTGCCAGAGAACCACCAAAACCATCCTAACAACACATCCACAACTCGACAACACACCATAACGTATATATCCATAACACAAATCTCAACATTACAAGCACTACATTATCATAATGATACCTGAACATGGACTGCATATTTTTAAATCATAACACCTATAAGGTACCTTTCAAATCAAAACCAATTGCTATACAATCAAGAGAAAGAGAAAATACTTTATTTCCAAAACACTCTTGGCCTTCAATGTGGCCTCTTATACTTATAGACTTCGCCATAACACATTCGCGGAAACAATCTCCACCCCCAAACTTACCTAACAAGGATGACAAATAGATACCCTTCATAGGCCAACTATCCATTTACTTCTCCTTCAATAATATCCACCGGAATGATGCACAAAGGATTTCCAACTACCTTCTTAGACATAGACAAATGAAAACATAATACAGGGAGAACAACGATGGGGAAACATCATACTCATAGCGCGGCGTAATGTGAACTACACTTATGTCACCTTCATTATCAATTCACGTAACATCTTCAGGGAGAAAATTTTGAGAATAACCCGTTCACCTTCCTAAACTCTAAATCTCTACGCGAACACCCACGCTAAACCTTTTATGACCTTCAACAATTACTCTAAGATGTGCTATCATAAACTGACCGTAAAATTACCTATCGAATATATGTGATCACACGGTGAAGCTTCCCCTTTGACTTGTTTGAACCTTCAATACCCAATAGATTTAATGCAATGGGGAACAACTAGTTCAATATTGGGCTAGAATTATCCAAGAATTCATTAATGTGCTGAGCAGAGCATTTTATGAGGTTATATGCTAAGAGACACGAAGATTACTACCAACAATACTGACATGGTTAATCATTGTGGCGACATCAATTATTAAAAAAATGAGGCATAGGGGTAACTAGGACATTGGCAATAGGAATCATTAAGGAGGAATATCGAAGTACGTCACCCAGTCGTCTCCAGGAGTGTAGGGAAAATCAATTTATCAAGAAGGAGAATACTCTGGCACCTTGAATGTGACATAGGTTTCAAAATACATGAAGCTGAATTACACTCCTAACATTAACTGACACAAGGAATCTATGCCACAAGCCCATGAGGATGAAACGAAGTTGAACACATATGAGATCATCATATTTCAAATAGCTTAACCCTTCCTGATAATTGATCCAATATGAGAGAACTAAAGATACAACAACTTGTCTTCCAAATCAATATGCTCATGATATGTGCAAAAATCTGAAGCCATCTAATCTCAACCTTTCACGAGTGAACCCACATAGCTAGGACATCCTAATATTGGGATGAAATCATGTATTGGTTAGAGGGGTTCTAATGGTTAACATGATGCTCCGGGGAGAAAGACAAATAACACTCCTATCCACCCGGGGAGGTGGAATACCAAGGGTAGCAAAACTCCCCGCACATGACAATGACCTAGTCAATGATTCTAGGAGTCAAGTGTGTAAAGACAACTGAACCCAATGAGACAGTATAAAATAATCATGAAAAGTCTGCAGATGTTCATGATGAGTTCTCCATGGATTTTGACTTGAGAAGTACCCAGATGCTAATGAAAGACAGGAAAACATGAGAAGTAGGCATTGTGCTATGATAACCCCCAAATGTGCATTTGGTCTTGATGGAGAGCCTATTGAGGGTCCTTATGAGAAAGGAAGTGTTATAGTGACACATAGAAGAACACGTTCTCTCATAGTTATCGAACAAGTGTTGGGAAACTAGAACAATGAATTCACTAACTAAGGAACACAATTAACACATGTTGTGGAGCTTTAAAGAGAAAATAAACATTTGTTATGAGCTGGACATGCTTCTACTATACTAACTCCCAAACTACAATACACGACCACGTCACGGGCAACCACAATACTAGGAATAAAATGAGCTACTTACTGTGGAATGATCTTAGTGGACATGAAAGTCATACTGAGATGGGCAAACAAAAGATCTTCCTATGACAAATTTGTAAAAATCTCAACTTTCTCAGAGATTCTATACGTACAAGCGACCACTTCAATCGACATGTACACATATGATAGGAGGTGGGATATGCTCTCATGTTACTAGACAATGAAAAGGTTTCATGATGATACTCGCAAGAGAGTGGAGTCACTGTTCAAACCATAGAAGCCATATACATCAGTGTGAAAAAGAGTGACTCGAGAAGGATCGCAACACTGGGATGCTTTACATGGAACTTGAAACCACATAGGTAAACTTTACGATGGTGCATGCATAGGCACAAGTGAGCAGATCTTGTCCATTTAAATAAAAAGATTCTGTAAGAAATTCATCGGGTATAGTCCCTTGTTGACAATTTAGGAAAGCATGTGGGAAGTAGTAATCTCGGAGTTATAACTCAATTCAAGGACATAATTATAGAGCTCAATCCCATAAGAGGTTGTAAATAAGAGAATTTGTGATAGAGTGGATTCACGAATAATGTGTCTCGTTCAAAGAGTAGGTACATGCAATGTTTTGTGATTCAAAATCTTGTTGAGACCGTGTTTATGAGAACTCTTCAATATGGATGTACATATACAACAAGTAGAAATTTTGTGTTGTTCATATTGATGTACTAAGGAGTGACTTACTTGGTGACTTTAGGTTGATAGAGCAATAGCTTAATCGATACCCCTCGACTCCACATCCCTAATACCATACTGATATACTACATGATCTGGTGGTGCAGTGATATTAATAAGGACAAGGGCACTCCACTTAGCAAGAGGTTCTACCAATCCCTCCATGGCTCTATACATTCTCCTAACAAACTCTTGGGCAATCTCCCCCGGATTCAATGGTGGGGTCATTCCCTCCTTACTGCTTCAAACTCGTGGATTATGGTATCAACACTACTCATCTTGGGAGTAAGACATAACGAGGAAATTAGCTCCCTATCTTGAGCTCTACTGCACGATCTGGAGTATCAAAGAAGGGTGAAATTCCTAAATGTCCGAATAGCCTCCAACTTATAGATGGGGTCGACAACACACCGATAAGAAGGACTCTACTAGACATGGCTCCGAGACATCCTAGGACACTTTAAAACCTTAGGCTCTTATACCAAGTTTGTCACGCCCCAAAACCGAGGAGCGCGACCGGCGCTCAACCGAGTTAACCCGACTGAGCAAGCCTGTTAGATTTCATTCTACCGAAATTCGTCTTTGAATAAAGAGGAAATGTACACCATTAATCAAATTCTATAAATATATCATTAACGGCTTCCATTTCATTTCCATTGGCGACTTCGTTCAAAATTTTCAAAATATTACAAGTTTTATACATCTTTGCCAAATATCAATATTTCCAATTCAATTCCCCATTATCAAACACCACCCACAACCTGTCTACGAAGCCTCTAAATACAACCGAAGAGTAGTATGGAAATGCCAACAACAAGGCTCCGGCTATACCTCAAAATACAAGTACATGATGAACAAATGATACAGTACCCCGAAATGAAGAAGGGATCACCAAATCGGCCGAAAAGAGGATGCGCCACTAGCTGCGACCAACATTGTCTGCTATGGAACCGCCTAGATCCATTTAAAGATGTAGCGCCCCTGGCAAAAGGAGTACTATTTAATAGTACTAGTATGAATAGCTAAAAGTCCTCTTTCAAAATAGAATGCCAATATAAGAAAAGACAACCATGTAAACAACAAATAACAATCAATGATATCCATAGGCCAAGTTAAACATAACAATTTTTCAATATATGAAAGTTTATATGGTAAAAATGAAACTCGGATATGAAGACAATATTATTATTGGATAGAAGATATTTAATACAGATTCACCACAATTCACAATACCACTATTCACAATAGCATTGTTCATAATATGCACATCACAACCAACACCCAATTTCAATCACAATTTCTGTGCCAATATATACATATAGATATTCCACAGTGAATCTTAGCACGGAGTCCGATCTGGGCGCGATCGGCTAAGCCGTCTTATTTGAGACATGTATCTCCATCACAATTTTATTGTCACTTTTCAGTTTCAATATCAGCACATTACCACCATGTGAGCAGCATGGCGTCCGATCACGGCCCGATCGGCTAAGCCGTCTTACCAAGACGTTCCCCTTTTCCATCAATCATCTCATTTCAAGTTTATGTCACACATATCAATTCATCGGCACATGGGTCCACAATCATTACATCATACTTGGCACTTGGCCGCATTTCATAATTCGAGTTCTTTCCACATATTTTACGCCAATATCAATTTCAACGTTAAACATTTCAATTCAAGATAATAGGCACGTACGAGAGCAATTACAGGTCGTAAGCATAAAGAGGATTTCACACATTTTGGCATAACAATCTCAGCTCAAACTCCACTTGAAGTCTAGGCATTTTGGCACATGTTTCATATTCTTCACACATTCTCATTTGACAAAATAGCATATTGAAAGCATTGAGACACATCTTGCACATTTATTCTTGCCACACAAATTCATGTAATTCATTCCAAACATCTTTATAGATTACCAACAACTATGAACAATCAACCAAATACATTTGGTACACATAAGAGAAATTAGGAGTATCAACCATATCGAGTTTTCTCACACAATTTGGCATACTAGCCTTTATTTGAAATACAACTCAAAGACGTAATGTTTTAATAAACAACTCATACTTAGAATATATATCTTTATTCATAAGGCTCATTTCGGAATAGTCATGTTTATGGGTAATAACCCGGAAGATAAGATTTATGAACTTTGAGCCACCCATACTTGAACTTATGAAAACATTTATGGAATTCGATTCTAAGAGAGAAAGTTTAGCCAACATACCTTGTTTAAGCTTTCCTTAAGTTACTACAACGTTCCAAAAATTCTAGCAATTCCAATCTACTTTGAGACATAACAAAATTGAACACAAATTAGGAAGATATTCATGGTTTCGGCTCATTTGAGCATTTTATCTAACACTAGTGGTGCATCTTGATTTCAATGCTCTTTTACAAGATTTCCTTCATTACCCAACCCAATCTTTACTTATTTGTGTTCAACAATCTTTCCACAAACCTAATTTGTACATGCATGTATCCATAATACTATTACACCCAAGAATCATACTTCTCTCATGACCTATTTTTAATCAAAATCCCGAAATTGAAATTATGGGGTATGGAAGCTTACCTCTTTGATGAAGAACTTGTAATTGGGTTCTTTGATTCTTCAAGATTTATGCAAGATTGGATGATTTGAATGTTGTGTTCCTCCTTCTCTCTCTAAAATACTCTCACCTCTCTCTAGAATGCTCATAAAATCACCCCAAATGAACCCCAAAGCCTATATATCAAAATGGGGTCGGGTTATGAAAATAGGAAAATTAACCCTCCGAACTCGGGTCTGCGGTCGCATAATGGACCGCACAACTGGTATGTGGGTCCCATAATGCACCGCAAAACTGGTGCCCAGAATTGGGCTACATTGGTCCATTTCGCGACCATTTTTGCGGTCGCAGATCAATTAGGCGGACTGCATAATGGTTTTGCGATCACAGAATTTCCTCGGGATCGCATTTTGCCAGCCTTTGGTAATTTGATCATAACTTTGTGTAGGAATGTCCAAATGATGAACGGTTCGAAGCGTTAGAAACTAGACTCAAAGACCTTTCATTTGATAGGTTGCTCATCATATAACACATTGTATATATATATATATATATATATATGTATGTATGTATGTATGCTCGTCGAAAGTGGGGAATTGTGGGAACTCATTTGAAATTTTCCAATTTGACATAGAGTTAGGCCTTTTCTTGGACCCCAAATTACTTATTATAAGATATACACTTATTTACCAAATCCAATTGATATCCATCATGTTAATAGCACGTAAAATATTTTAACTAGCCTACCTGGCAATACGAAATCCTAAATTACTTTGCGAAGTTTTCCGGGGCCTTATAGTTGAATTGAATTGTTTTGCTGAAAGTTAGATATTTGAGGTTTAGAAGTTTCCTTATGTTTGACTCTACATTGACTTTATGGCTATCAGATTGGGAATATGGTTTTTGACTTGGAATTAGTCCTTTTTCTATTTGGAACTTACCTGCAAAATTTGGTGTAACTTAAAGGTTGTTCGACAGGATTTAAACGCTTGGTTGCAATTCTAGAGGTTCTTGAGTTTTATTTTAGAATGCATGTGTTTCGATGTTCGATTCGTGATTTTAGATCTTCTTCCGGCGTTTCTATCATGCGAGCGAGTTTGTATGATGCTTTTAGACTTTTGTGGATGTTTGGTTTGGAGCTCTGAGGGCTAGGGTGAGTTTCGGGCAATTTGGAGTCATTTCCAAGCTATTTGTGTGTTGATACCTCAAATGTTGAAATTGCGAGCACCATCATCGCAATTGTGATCATAGCTTGGGGCTTAATGCGACACCTGGATCGCATTTGCGAGGAAGTACCTGGGCTTGGTAGTTTCACATTTGCGACCATATTATCGCAATTACGGGGGAACAAACTTCGAAAATGCGAATTCAATGTCATATTTGCGACTTCCCTTTCCCCATTAGGTTGTTAAGCAGCGTAATTGTGAGTCATTCTTCTCAATTGCGAGGATTTGCAATTTCGAACCCAATGTCGCAGTTGCGACATCTGCACCTAAACAAAAGGACTGGGAAATCGGGATTTGATCTCATTTCTCTCGTTTTAGAACCCGAGACTCGGTAGGCGGTGATTTAGAGAGTGTATTTTCTCCTATGTTCTGACAAATGAATACATGGGATATGAGAGTTCAATTGAACTCGGATTTGAAAACAAAACACATATATGGACTCGTGTGGTTATGGGTAGTCGAGATCAACTCTTAGACTCGGGTTGACTTTTGTTGACTTTTGGGGAGTTGTGTAAAGATCATAGCTTTATTAATCGTAATGTGATTATGTTTCATTGTTTGATGATATTAATTCATTTTTTATAGATTTGAGCCGTGCAAAGGAAAATTTTAAAAGAAAGCTACTTTTTAGTGTTGATTTGGCCTAGTTGAGGTAAGTATCTTTCCTAACATTGTGTAGGGGAACTACCACTTAGAATTGAATTTGATTTTACTATTTTAACTATGTGAAAGACATGTACATGAGATGAAGAGCATGCACATGGGCTTATATGTGAAAATTGACCGGTTTAGACTCAGAGGTTAATCATTAGCATCTACTTGAAGTTGTTGTCAGTTCGCACTATTTTGTTTTCATTTATCTCTTTGTTTTTCGTTAATAGATTATATTAATATTTTGCATATGTTTCTATGTCTATTAGGTGTCTCGACCTGTCCTCGTCAATACTCTAACGACGTTAGGCTTGATATAACTTACTAGGTATCGTTGTGGTTTACTCATGCTACGCTTTTCACATTTCATCGTGCAGATCCAGGTACTTCAGCTCGTGTCGGATGTTAGTGAGTTGACCCAGATATATCGGAGACTTCAAGGTATACCTGTTTGACGCTCACAGGCCTCAGAGTAACTTTTTGTTATTGCATTTACTTCTATTTATCTTTCTATCAAGTAAAATTGTATTAGAGATTCTTAGCATATTTCTTTAGAGCGTATGACTCAATATCACCGGTTTTGGAGATTTTGTTATGTTATTCAGTATTGATGTTATCATGAGACTTATCGGTTTAGTTTAATACTTGTAGCCATTGTTTTGGTTAAATTTTCTTATGTGTGAGGCTTACCTAGTCTTAAATATTAGGTACCATTACGACAACCTCAGGTGGAATTTTGGGGTCGTGACAGAAGCTTGGCCTAACATAATCCCTAATAAAATTTAAATTAGAAATTTAAATAATTAAACAAACAAGTTGAGTTCAAGTAATATATTGCATAGTAAAGTCCTAAGTCTACCCGGACATAAAAATAATCTTAACTACATACGCACTCTCGTTACCTCGTGCGTATGTAGCACCCACAGCAAGAGCACATAACAATTAAAGTACCTAGGTGGATAATTTCCTCTTACAAGATTAGGCAAGAGACTTACCTTGCTTCCAAGCCCTCTTGTCGCTCACAATCCACACTAGTCACCTCAAAACAACGTCGAGCAACCCGAAACAGATAAAATGATGCATAAAGTGATCAATATATGTTCAAGAGTTTATAATTTAATTATTAGAGTATTTCCCAACCCAACTTAGCAAGTCCACAAAAGTCACCTCCGAGCCCACGTTCTCCTATTCAGGAAATTTTCGTAGATAATTGTTACCCATGACCATAGGAACTCGATTACATAATTTATACCCAATTCCATAATCAATTTCGTGGTCAAATCTCAATTTTTCTAAACTCTAGGTTTTCCAACATAATCTCATAATTCTAATAATTTCTATGTTAAAATCCACCCACAATCCATGTATTAAACTTACATTAGGTAGAAATCACTCACCTTATAGTGCTTGAAGAAAATCCCCCTCCAAGAAGCTCAAGAATCGGCCAAGAAATTGAGAAATAGGAACAATCAACCTAAGTCTCGATTTTTAAAATGTGTTTTGCCTAGTGATCCTTCTTTGCGATCGCAGAAAAATCCTCGTGATCGCGAAGGAAAACCTGCCATCACCCCAGGATTCTTCTTCGTGAACGCGACCAAGTCCTCGCGATCGTGATGGCTAGCCTAGCCAACACTTCGCAAACGCGAGCATCTCTTCGTGAATGCGAAGGCCAACAACCTGAAGACCCCAGTCCCAGCTCCTTCTACGCGTACACATAGGCCACTTGCCCCCTAAGATTTGTTATCGCGACGCCATGACCGTGAATGTGTAGCACAAAATTCCACAACCCCAAATCCTTCATTGTGGACAGGAGACCCCCTCTGCCTTCATGAAGAAGGAAACCAAGATCAAACAATTCTGCCAATTAGACTTAGCTCCGGGTGGTCAGAAACACACCCGAGCTACCCAGGTCCTTGTCCAAATGCACCAACAAGTTTATAAACCTAATCCGGACCTTCTCGAAGTCTCGAAACACATAAAACCACATCAAAATGAAGAATCGCACCTCAGAACCAAATCAATCAATCTTTGAACTACAACTTCTTCCAACTAGCTCCGAACGTGATGAATCATAAATAGACAACTCGGAAGGATGCCAAATTTTATGCACAAGTCATAAATGACAACACAAACCTATTCCAAGTCTTGAAATCCCAAACGGACATCGATAACACCAAAGTCTACTTCGAAATAAACTTTGGAAACTCTAAAACCTTTAAGGTGCCAACTTTCAACAATAAGTGCTGAAATGCTCCCCGTCTAGCCCAAACTCAATTCAAACAAATGCCCAAGTCCAAAATCATCATACGAACCTAATGGAAAGCTCAAATCCCGGTTCGGATGTTGTTTTATTAAAGTGTTGAATCAAGTCTAACTTGGCCACCTTAGGCAACTACTATGGCACTAAGTGTTCCTAATTCAACCCGAACCCTTCTCAAACCAAACCAACCATCCCCACAAGTTATACAATAGTAAAAGCACATACGGGAAGTCTTAAATATGGTAAAGGGGATCTATAAAGAAAAACAACCAGTCGGGTCGTTACATTCTCCACCTCTTAAATAAATGTCCGTCATTAAACGAGATTGGAATCATACCTTGAGCGCCGACTAGTTTGGGTATCTTCTCCGCATGTCCTCATCGGTCTCCCAAATCACCTCCTTGACTGGTTGACCCCTCTGCTACACCTTCACCACTAAAATCTTCTTAGACCCTAACATGCGGACCTACCTATCAAAAATAGCAATTGGTTCCTCCTCAAAACCCAAGCTCTCATCTGGAGGTACCATGGGATCGGTCGCCATGGTACCTCCAAAGCATAGGCACGTGGAATACTGGATGTACTCCTAATAGACTAGGAGGTAAGGCAAGCCTATATGTAACCTCTCAAACTCTTACAGCTCAAAAGGACCGATGAACCTCGGACTCAGCTTGCCCCTCTTCCGAACCTCATGATACCCTACATCAACAAGACCTTATACATAACCTTCTCACCCACCACAAATGATAAATCACACATTTTTTTGATTCGCTTAACTCATCTAGCTGGACTGAGCTGTGAAAATTCACTCCTGTATTAATTTTACCTTATCCAAGGCTTCCTTTACCAAATTAGTCCATATAACCTAGCCTCGCCAGGCTCAAACCAAGCAATAGGACAACCTCTCTAAAGTAAAAGTAGTCATCACCGGAATAAAGTATGCAGACTTGGTTAGTCTGTCGACAATGACCCAAACGGAATCAAATTTCCTAAACTTCCATGGCAACCACACCACAAAATCCATAGTGACGAGCTCTCACTTCTCCTCCGGTATGACCATCTACTAATGTAAGCTACTTGGCCTTTAGTGCTCGTACTTAACCTGCAGCAATTCAGACACCTCTCTATACGCTCAATTATGTCCTTTTTCATATGCCGCCACCAATAATGCTACCTCAGGTCATGATATATCTTTGTGGCACCTAGATGAATAGAGTAACACAAACTCTATGCCTCTTCTAGAACCGTCTCCCTAAGGTGATCAACATTAGGAACACATAAGCGACCCTACAGCCGCAGAACATTATCATAACCGATAGTAACCTCCTTTGCGTCACCTCGTAGAACCATCTGTCTAAGGACAACCAAGTGAGGGTCATCGAACTGATGAGCCTTGATCTGCTCGATTAAAAATGGTTGCGCCACAACACATGCAAGAATCCGGCTGGGCTCTAAAATATCAAACCTCACAAGTCGGTTAGCTAAGGACTGGATGTCCAAATCCAATGGCCTCTCTTTACTAAAATAAATGCCAAGCTTCCCATTCTCCTAGCCTTTCTGCTCAAGGCATCTACAACAACATTCCCCTTGCCCGGATGATAGAGAATGGTAATATCATAATCCTTCGATAACTCAAGAAACCTATCCTGACTCAGAATAAGTTCCCTCTACTTAAACAAATGCTGCAAACTGCGGTGATCAGTGTAAACCTCGCACAACACTCCATAAAGATAATGCTCCAGTTCTTGAGAGCATGAACTATCACAACCAACTCCAAATCGTGCACAAGGTAATTCTTCTCGTGGTGCTTTTGCTGACGTAAAGCATATACAATAAATCGCCCCACTTTCATCAATACATAACCCAAAATAATGCATGAAGTGTCATAATATAGTATACATCCTCGAACTAGAAGGCAAAACCTACACGGGTATTGTAGTCAATGCAGTCTTGAGCTTCTGAAAGCTCACCTCGCAATCATCAGACCATCGGAACTGAGCACCCTTCTGGGTCAACCTAGTTAGAGGAGCTACAATAGACGAGAATCCCTCAACAAACTGATGATAATAACATGCTAGCCCCAAGAAACTCTTGATCTTGATCGTTGTGGTAGGACAAGGCCAACTCTGAACTGCCTCAATCTTCTTGGGATCCACCTTAATCCCCTTACCAGATACAACATGCCCCAAGAAAGCCACAGAATCTAACCTGAACTCTCACTTGGAGAACTAAGCATATAGCTTTTGTTCCCACAAGGTCTGAAGAACCATCCTCAAATGTTGCTCATGCTCCTCCGTACTACACGAGTAGATCAATATGTCATCATTGAAGACAATGAACATTGAGTCAAGATATGGCCCGAGCACTCGATTCATCAAATCCATAAATGCCACAGGAGCGTTAGTCAAACTGAAGGACATTACTAGAAACTCATAAAGCCCATATCTAGGCGAGAAAGCCATCTTCGGATCCCAAGTCGATCATCGGGAACACTCGAACACCAAGTAATTAATCAAATAAATCATCAATACATTGCGTCGAGTACTTATTCTTTATAGTGTCTTTGTTCAACTGGCGATAATCAATGCACATCTGTATACACCACCCTTCTTCTTCACAAATAATACTGGTACACCCAAAGGAGACACACTCGTCCTGAAGAATCCCTTCGCGAGCAAAACCTGAAGTTGTTACTTGAACTCCCTCAACTCCACTGAAGACATACGATAAGCTGAAATAGATAGGCAGGTTGCCTGGCACCAAATCAATGCTGAAATTATTATCGCAATCTAGTGGCATTCCTAGTAGATCAGAAAGAAATATATCAGAGAACTCTCGCACCATGGGCACTGACTTAATCGTCGGAGTCTCCACAGTAGTATCCCAAACATAAGCCAGATAGGCTAGATAAACCTTCTCGACCATATGTCGAGCCTTTCTGAGAGAGATAACCCGATTAGATGTATTCATATATGAACCCTTCCACTCCTACCTGGGCAACTCTGGCATCGCCAAGGTAACCCCTTTGGAAAGTCAATCAAGAATGACATGTTACAGAGAACACCAGTCCATGCCCAAGATGAACTCCAAATCGGTCATATCAAGCAACAGAAGATCTACCCTGGTCTCATAACCACAAAAAGTCACCATATTAGACTGGTTAACCCGATACACAACAATAGAATCCCCCACTATCATGGACACATATACAGGAACATTTAAGGACTCGCGAGTTACATCCAGATAACGAGAAAATAGAGAAGATACATATGAATAAGTAGACCCTGGATCGTACAGTACTAAAGCATCCCTAGTGCAGACAAAAACTAATAATTATGATCACTACATCTCAGACTATTGCATCTGGTCTGGCTTAGAAGGTATAGAATCTAGCCGGAGCACTACCAGGTTGGCCTCCACCTCTAGGGCTCCCCTTACCCACCTTCCCTCTACCTCTGGCTGGCCGAATGGGCGATGTGGCAACTGGTGCACTAATCATGGATGGATGGACCAGCTCCACTGCCTTGCTCTGAATCCTGGGGCAAACCTTCCCTCCTAATATGACCAAGCTCCTTGCACTCATAGCAACCTCTCGGTGCTGAAAACTACTAACCCTGGGTCTGACACAGGTGACCAAATTACCCACTGGAGGAACCCTTAATCGCTAGTGCAGGGTAGGTGCTCTCTGGAATGGCACTGAAGTAGGTCCGGCTTGAGCACCCCGAGCAAGCGGTGGTGTTGAATACATGGGCTTTCTAGACTGGCCCCTCGTGAATTGACCTCTGCCCCCATACGAGGTGACACTGAATCTACCTAAATGTCGAGGCCATTTATCCCTTGGTGTAGACTCCCAACCCTACCGATGGATACTCTCGATCCTCTAAGCTATCTCCACAACCGGATCATATTGAGTCCCCATCTCAGCCTCTCGGGCCATAGAAACTTGGATACATAGTGAACGACCGTAATAAACCTCCGCACCCTCTCTGCATATGTGGGAAGTATTATAATTACATGATAAGACAACTTCGAGAATCTTGCCTCATAGTTAGTCGCAAACATATGACCCTGCTGGAGCTGCTCGATTTGACCTCGTAACTCTTCCCTCTATGAGGGTGGAATATACCTCTCCAAAATGAGATCTGTGAACTGGTCCCAAGTAAAGGGAGGTGAAATTTCTAGCCTACATTGAATATAAGACTGCCAACATCTGTGGGCCTTGCGCTCTAACTGAAATGTGGTGAAGTCTACCCCTTTGGACTCCACTACTCCCTTATTATGTAGCCTCTCCCTGCAACTGTAAATAAAATCATGTGGGTCATCTAACCGCTCACCACTAAAGATAGGAGGACGATGATAAGTCCATCTGTCCAGCCGCTTCTGCTCCTCAGTGGTTGCGGCTAGTCTGGTCTCTGGTCTAACTGCTAGTGCACCTAGACTCTGATAAAGGGCAGTATCGTGCCATAGATCATGAGCGGTAGGTGTCTATGCCCCCTCCCACCTGAGAGATGGTCGGATCTGCTACAAACAGTCTAGCCTGAGTCATAGAATCCATGAACCATAGTATACAACCCATGACCTCCTAAAATCCATGTGTGGTCGTAAAGTCTGTTAGGCCAGTTCAGCTACCGGTGCCTCAGCTTGCTCCTCAATAACAAGATCCTCCACCGAATCCACTGGTGGTACTACAGGAGCAACTCTAGGACACCCTAGTCCTCTAGCAAGAGTTGTGGCCCTCCCTCGGCCTCTGCCTCGAGCTCTGACAACCGGGGGTGCATGCTCTCTACCGTCGGGCATTGCCGTCACAGGCATTCTCACCATCTGTGAGATAATAAGAAAAAAATACTTAGCACAACATCAACTACACGATAGGAGATTAAGTAAAAAAAGTTTCCTAACACCTTATAGCCTCTCAAAGAAAAGTAAGGATGTCTCCGTACCGATCTCCAAAACTCTACTAGGCCTACTCATGACTCGTGAGACCTATGTGAACCTAGTGCTCTAATACCAAAATATCACGACAGAATTCCCATTATAGGACGTGATGGCACCCAACGTTGTTTCTAGCCAAGAAACAATGAACCATCAAACTAATTATCCATTTTTATGCTCTCAAAATCCTGGGTTTCATTAATTAAATGAAACATGAAGTGAAATGACGATAATATCGGGTACAACCATAATTATCTACCAAAAACTCCCAAAGCCTAGTGTTACAAGTGCACGACCAATGTATTAGAATATACAAACCACTATAACTACTGTCCGGAGTAAAATAGACGAAAATAGTAAATACAACAAGAAGGAGTCTCAGGTGCTCTAGAATGGAACATGGAGAGCAGCACACCACTAAATCCCTAGATAGTGTGTATGCACACCCAAATGGCTACCAAATGTACATGCCTTAGTACCTGCACAATTAGTGTAGAATTGTAGCATAAGTACGTAATCAACACGTACCCAATAAGTATCTACTCTAACATCAAAGAAGTATTGACAAGGAGTCGACATCAACACTTCCTAGCGGACCAATAAATAATGTACAAGAATTATAAAGAGGCATGATACACAAATATAACAAGGAAATAAGAAAAATTGTAAATTACATGATTTTTCAACATAATGACAGTATGAAATCCCCAAATATCATGTGCTATCTACAACAAATAAGAACCATCAAGTAAATATCAAATCTCAAGTCAAGAAGGAAATCTCAGGTGTATTCTGACTCTTAGTAATATTACGCACGAATTATGCCAAGTTCATACGGTCTGATCCCTAATAATAGTGCACGCTGCATAGGTCGGTCGGCCCAAATCGTGGATGCATATCAAATATCATGTCAAGGTTGTGCGGCCCGTGTAACGACTTGATCAGTCATTTTTATTTCTAGAACCCATTCCCCTATATAATACTTCTTGTATGTGATTTTATTGTTTTATAACTTGCAGGGATGGTTGGTTTGGTTTTGGAAGGGCTAAGGTTGAATCTGAACACTTTTTTCCATAATAGTGGCCCAAGGTGGCCAAGTTTGATTTGAGTCAACACATTGAGTAAACGACATCAAAACCAGGATTCGAAGGTTCCACTTGGTTCGTATGATAATTTTGGACTTGGGCATATGCTCGAGTAGAGTTTTGGGTGAACCGGGAGAGTTTCGGCGCTTATTGTTTAAAGTTGGAGCCTTGAAGGTTTTAGAGTTGCCTAAATTTGGTTTGAAGTAAACTTTTGTGTTATCAATGTCCCTTCGGGATTATGATCCTACTAATAGGTTCTTATAATTTTTTGTGAGTTGTGCATAATATTTGACATCATTCTGAGTTGTCTAAGCACGATTCGTTGCATTCGGAGCTAGTTGAAGAAGTTTGAAGTTCACAAGTTGATTAATTCGGTTTGGGGGTGCAATTCTTTGTTTCGATATTGTTTTATGTGTTCGGAGACTTTGAGCGGGTCCCAATCATGTTTATGAACTTGTTGGTACATTTGGATGGGGTCCCGGGTTGCTCGGGTGTTTCATACAGCCCGGAGTTAAGTCCAAATTGCATAAATTGCTGGTACTGCTTTTCTTCTTCGCGAACACGGTGGGTTTCCCGCATTTGCGATTAAGGATTTTGGTTGAGGGATCTTTTGTTCATCGTGTTTGTGTTAGTGGGATCTCGATCGGGAAGCTTTAGGGCCGCAGGCCTTCGGGTTCGCGATTGCTGGGTTGCATTTGCGTAGAGGGGGGCTAGCTAGAGGAAAGGTAGGCTTTGGCCTTCGCGTTCACGATAGACAACTCACGTTCACGAATGGTCAGCTAGGTTGGGCATTGTGATCACGAATGCCCTGTCGCGTTCGCGATTAGGGCTTTTCGGATGAGGGTGAGATTTGCCTTCGAGATCGTGAGGCCTCTTTAGCAACCATGAAGAAGGGCCACTGGGCAGAATGATATTTTAAAGTCGGGACTTAGGCCATTTTTCTTCATTTCTTGTCGGATTTTAGAGGTTATTGGAGAGGGATTTTCACCTAGCATATGATGGTAAGTCATTTCTACCTAATGTCAGTTTAATACATATATTATGGGATTTGACCACGAAATTCATTATGGAATTGAGTAGAAACTATATATTTAAGTTCCTAAGGAAATTGGTAACATTTATCCACAAACCTTTTTGGAATACAGGCACGTAGGCCTGGGGTGACTTTAAGGAACTTTCCGAGTTGGGTTGAGAAATTACTCTAATAGATGAATTATGAACTTTTGAGCATAAATTGATTAGTTTGTACGACTTTTGACTAGTTTCAGGTTGCTCGGCGTTATATTGAGGCTATAAGTGTGGTTTGAGGACCGAAAAGAGTACTAGGAAGCAAGGTAAGTCTCTTGTCTAATCTTGTAAGAGGAAATTATCTCTGTAGGTGCTTAAATTGTTATTTACTACTAGTTGTGGGTGCTACACGAAGTGATGAGAGTCCGTCCGTAGCTAAAAAATATGTTGATGCCCGTGTGCACTTATGACCTTATCATGCTTTAAATGTATTATTTGGATTCAACTTGTTAGTTTACTTAGATAAACTATTAATTGAAAATTGATTAGGGATTGTGTTAGTCCGAGCTTCATTACCTTGAGTTTGGCGTAATGCTTGATTGTTGGTAAAGATTATGCATTCTTTATGTGCCTATTCTTATGTTGTAATTGTGTGACCCGTAGTTCGAAGATTTTTTCTATTACTGTGGATCGGGTTATATTCCTCGGCCGTATACTTGAAATGCATCCAGGGATCGGGCCGTACGACATCGGCATAACTCATGCGTAGAATAGCTGCTAAGATTCATAATATACATGATATTTCCCGCTTAACTTGTGATTTGATATTTACTTGATGGTTCTTAATTGTTGAGATAGCACATGATATTTGGGGATTTTAAACTATCATTATGATATAAAAGATCATGTTATTCACCATTTCTTATTCCACGGTTACTATTGTATTTCATGCCTATTTATAGTTCTTGTATTATTGACCACTAGTGAGTGTTGATGACGATCCCTCGTCACTACTTTTTCGAGGTTAGACTAGATACTTACTGGGCACACATTTATTTACTTACTCATGCTATACTTCTACAATAACTGTGCAGGTACTGAGGCAGGTACATCTGGTGGTCATTCGGGCGTGCATCCCCGTTATTCGGAGACTTAGTGGTGAGTTTTTCTCCATGCTCCAATCTGCAGCACCTGGAGTCTCGTTCTTGTAGCATTTACTATTTTGTCTATATCATTTCAGACAGTAGTTGTAGTGGTTTGTATATTTCTACTTGATTGCTCGTGCAGTTTTGACACCGTGTTTTTGGAAATTCTAGTTGATGTTTACAATTTTTGTCTAATATTGTCACCTTCTTGTTTTTATGTTTTAATAAGAATTTATATATTCATGATTTGCTATGCATTAATTTCCTTATTTAATAAAAGCCATGATCTTCAAAGTAATGAAATGAACTATTAAAAGGATAGTTCATTATTGGCTTGCTTAGCGGCGACGTTGGGCGCCATCACAGCCCATAGTGGGAATTGGGTCATGACAACTTGGTATCAGAGTGCTATGTTCACTTAGATCGTATGAGTCATAAGCAGGCCTAGTAGGGTCTTGTAGATCGGTGCGGAGACATCCATACATATCATCGATAAGCTATAATGTGTTAGGAAATTTCTCTTTCTTCATCTCCTACCATGAAATTGATGGTGTGCTAAGTATATCTCTCTTTTTCTCTCACAGATGGTGAGAACGCGCACTACGGCTGTACCTGGTGGTAGAGGGGCTGATCCCCCTGTTGTTAGAGGTAGAGGCAGACGCCAAAAAAGGGCCACAACTCCTAGAAGAAAATGAGGGCATTCTAGTGTTGCTCTAGTTTTACCACTAGTGGATCCAGTAGAGGATCTTATTATTGAGGAGCAGGATGAGGCGCCTGTAGCCGACCGGCCTCGGTGGATTTATTATTGCATCGGGATTTCAGGAGCTCATGAGCCGTATGCTTCGGTACATGAATTCTATGACTCGAACTTGGCTATTACTGGATGATCTGGCTACATCTCATGTGGGAGAGGGATCACATACCCCTACCGCTCAAGCTTCAGGTCACGCTACTGCTGTTTATCAAACCCCAAGTTCACTACCTATGAGCAGGGACCACCCGGTCACAATGGTTATACCAGAGCGTATACAACCCGCGATCATTAGGTAGCAAAAGGGGATGGACAGATGGACTGGGCTTCATCCTCCTATCTTTGGCGATGAGCAGTTAGAGGACCCACATGACGTCATTGATCGTTGCAAGGGTAGGCTCTAAATATGGGAGTATTGGAGTCCAACGGGGTGGAGTTCACCACATTTCAACTGGAGGGGAAGGCCCGTAGATGGTGGTAGGCTTATCTCTATAGCATGCCAGCAGGTTCACCCCCCTTAACATGGGACCAGTTCACACATCTAGTTTTGAAGAGATAGATTCCACCCTCCCATAGGGAAGAGTTAACGAGTCAGTTTGAGCGGCTCAAGCAAGGTAAGATGTTTGTGACCGATTATGAGGTGAGATTCTCTGAGTTGTCTCGCCACACACTTATGATATTCTCCACAGATGCAGAGAGAGTGTAGATTTTTATTGCGCGATTGAATTATGGTATCCAGGTTACTATAGCCCAAGACGTTTAGATAGGGACTCCTTACGACTAGGTTATGCAGATATTTCATAGGAACGAGGGTATTCGCAACTAGAGTCGATTGTATATGTGACACCCCGAAATCCGAGGAGCACGACCGGCGCTCATCTGAGTAACCCGACTAAGTAAGCCTGTTAGGCTTCATACTACCCAAATTCGTCTTTGAATAAAGAGGAAATGTAAACCATTAATAAAATTCTATAAACATGTCGCTAACGATTTCCATTTCAATTCCATTAGCAACTTCGTTCATAATTTTGAAGATATTACCAGTTTTATACATCTTTGCCAAACATCAATATTTCTATTTTAATTCCAATACCCGACACTACCCACAACCTGTCTACGGAGCCTCTAAATACAACTGAAGAGAAATATGAAAATGCTGGCAACAACGCTCCGGCTATACCTCAAATACAAGTACATGATGACAGATGATACAGGACCCCGAAATGAAGTGGGGCTCACCAAGTCCACTGAAAAGAGGATACGTCACTAGCTGCGACGAACACTGACTGCTATGGAACCACCTACATCTATTTAAAGATGTAGCGCCCCCGGCAAAAGGGACGTTAGTACAATGGAATAGTAGTAGTATGTATAACTAAACACTATCTCATTAGAAAGAACTATCATAGAAGAACAAAGAAATCATAAACACCATCTCAATAGAAATAACTGTCATATGAGAACAAAGAAATCATAAACACCGTCTCAACAGAAAGAATTGTCATACAAGAACAAAGAAATCATAAACACCATCTCAATAGAAAGAATTGTCATACAAGAACAAAGAAATCATAAAGGTCAATCAAATGCTTTAAACAATCACCACATCCTCAAATCAAAGGATCATATAACTTTCACATAATTCCCATACCTCTAGGTTGCGACTTTAATTACTTTTCATCATCATTCACAATACCACCGCTTATTGTGCGGAGTCCGATCACGACCCGATCGGCTAGGTTGCCTCATTTGAGACATGTACCTCAATCACCATTTCATTGTCACTTTCCAGTTTCCATATCAACACATTACCACCAAGTGTGTAGCATGGTGTCCGATCACGGCCCGATCGGCTAGGCCGTCTTACCAAGACGTTATTCGTTTTTCATTAATCATCTCATCTCAATCTTTACTTCACATATGTCAGTTTATCGGCACTTGGGACCACAATTATCACATCATACTTGGCACTTGGCCACATTTCATAATTCGAGCTCTTTTCCCCCATATTTCACATCAACATCAATTTCAACAACAAGTCATTCAATCCAAGATGTCAAGTACACATGAGAGGAATCATGAATCATGGACATATCCAATATTTCAGAAATCATACACCTCAAGTTCACTAGCAACAGAACTTTAAACACAAAGGATTCTTCCCAAAAGAAGGGAACACACCAAACCACAATAGAAACACACATCAAAGTCATAAACAAGCAATTACACCAATTATTCTTGAATTAATCTTTTCCAATCACGACAATATACAATTTCAACATCGGAGCATGTAACAACTCGGATCACATTGGATGTACTTATAAGGCAAAACATTATCTCGAACAGCCACTTATGAGCACAAATTGTGTACAAAGCCTTATGACACTTTATTGTTGAAGTCATTTATGAAAAGTAGAGTCAAGTCTCATTTCATAATCTGTTTCATATTTTCTCATGTCATAGGCATCACCAGGCACAATTATAACTCAAATTCTCGGGCACGTTGGCCACACTCTATTTCCCAAATTCATTTGATTTATTTCAAACATCTTTATACATAGAGGATTTCACATAGTTTGGCATAACAATTTCAATTTAAACTTGACTTAAAATCTAGGCATTTTGGCACACGGTTCATATTCTTCGCACATCTTTAAATTATCAAGAATAGCACATTGATCACGTTGAGGCACACCTTTCACGTATATATATATAATTGCAAAACCAATTCATGTAAAGTAACAATCAATACATAAATCCAATTTTAGTCTTACGCATTTGCACAAACACCAACGGAGCTCAATTTCTAAAAAGAGGGGGTTTTAGCCATACATACCTCAAAGAGCTTTTCCTTAAGTTTCTACAATCCACCAACACCTTTAGAAATAGGAGATAGCAGGAATTGATTAATAATTAGGAAGATTACCTATGGTGTAACTCTCTTAGGAATTTCATCAGACACCTAACATGTGAAGTAGTCTACAAGGTCTGAAAATGGAAATTCCTTCTTTCCTCAACCAATTTTAATAGGAACTACCCAAATTAGTTCTTTAATATCGCGTGCTACCACTTAGTCCCATATGCATGGCCTATTTCTAATCCCCACAACATATTAAACCCTTAACCTCTTACATGAAATCTTGGAAGAAGCACTTACCCGGATGGAGGATAATCAAGTGGTTATCTTCCTTGATTCTTGAAAACTTGAACAATATTTGGGTGATTATGACGCTAGGCTCCTTCTTTCTCTCTCTATATGCTCTTAACTCTCTCTAAAATCAGTAGAAAAATGACCCCAAATGAAGCCCCTAAGCCTATTTACTAAAATGGGGTCGGGTTATAAAAATAGGAAAAATAAGCCTCCGAAATCGGGTCTGCGGTCGCATAATGGACCGCAAAACAGGAATGTGGGCCGCAGACGCGTTGCAAAACCCGGTGCCCAGAACTGGGCTACACTGGACAGGTCTGCGACCATTTTGCGGTCGCATAACCACTTCTGCAATCACATAATGGTCGCAGAATGGCCGCAGAATTGTATAATGCTAGCCTTTGTTAATTTGATCATAACTTTGTGTAGGAATGTCCAAATGACAAACGGTTTGAAGTGTTGGAAACTAAACTCAAAGACCTTTCATATAATAGGTTGTTCATCTCACAAAACTTTATATATATATATAGATATGCTCGTTCCAAGGGGGGACTTGTACGAACTCATTTGGAATTTTAGCCTATTATGAAATTTTCCAATTTGACTTAGACTTAGGCCTTTCCTTGGACCCCAAATTACTTACCATAAGACTTATACACTTATTTACCAAATCCAATTGATGCTCATCATGTTAATAGCACTTTATAATTAGTCTACCTGGCACCACGAAGTCCTAAATTACTAAGCAAAATTTTCCGGGGCCTTACATTCTCCCCCGCTTAGGATCATTCATCCTCGAATGAGGAGTAGAGTCCGCCCCAAGCACTTAACACAATATATCCCTTTTTTCACCTACCTCAAGTCCCTAAATTTTGACTAACTCCCAAATTTTGCAGATATTTCTGCAGAGTCTCCTTTGTAACTAGGCCTATCCACCTGCTAGAGAACCACCAAAACCATCCTAAAAACTCATCCACAACTCGACAAAGCACCACAAGATATATATCCATAACACTAATCTCTGCATTACAAGCGCTACATTATCATAATGATACCGAAACATGGACTGCACATTTTCAAATCACAACACCTATGATGTTCCTTTCAAATCAGAACCAGTTGTTATACCATCAAGCGAACATATTTTCTTTCCACAACACTTTCGACATTCAAGGTGGTCTCCTCGACTTACAGACTTCGCCATAACACGTTCACGGAAACAATCTCAACTTCCAAACTTATCTAACAAGGTTTACAGCTAGATACCTCGCATAATCTAACTATCCGTTAACTTCACCTTCAATAATTTCAACCGGAATGATACACAAAGGATCTCCAACTACCTTCTTAGACATAGACATGTGAAAACACAAAATGTATGGGGAACAACTATGGGGAAAGTTCATACTTCTAGTGTGGCCTAATGTGAAATACACTTATGCAACCTTCATTATCAACTCACATAACATCTTCAGGGGGAAAATTTGAGAATAACCTGTTCACCCTCCTAAACTCTAAATCTCTAGGCGAACACTCACACTAAACCCTTGATGACCTTCAACAGTTACTCTAAGATGTGCTATCATTAACTGACCAAAAAATTACCTATCGAATGTATGTGATCACATGGGGATGCTCCCTCTTTGACATGTTTGAACCTTCAATACCCAATAGATTTAATACAATGAGGAGCAACGGAGATCAAGATTAGGCTATAATTACTCAGAAATCCATTAATGTGCTGAGTAGAGTATTTCATGAGGTTATATGCTAAGAGGCACGAAGATTACTACTAACAATACTGACATGGTCAATCATTGTGACGACAACAATTATTAGACAAATGAGGCATAGGGGTAACTAGTACATTGGCAATAACAATCATTAAGGAGGAATATTCAAGTACGTGACCTAGTCATCTCCTGGAGTGTAGGGAAAATCCGTTTATCAAGAATGAGAATGCTCTGGCACCTTTAATGCGATATGGGTTTCAAAATACATGAAGTTGAATTACACTCCTAACATTAACTGACACAAGGAATCTATGCCACAAGCCCATGAGGATGAAAAGAAGTTGAACACTTATGATATTATCATATTTCAGACAGTTTAACCCTTCCTGATAATTGATCCTTGTGAGAGAACTAAAGATATAACAACTTGTCTTCCAAGTCAATATGCTTATGATATGTGCAAAACTCTGAAGCCATCTAATCTAAACCTTACACGAGCGAAACCACATAGCTAGGACATTTTAATATTGGATGAAATCATGTATTGGTTAGAGGGGTTCTAATGGTTAACATGATGCTCCGGGGAGAAGGACAAATAACACTCCTATCCACCCAGGGAGGTGGAACACCAAGGGTAGCAAAACTCCTCGCACATGACAATGACATAGTCAATGATTCTAGAAGTCGAGTGTATGAAGACTACCGAACTCAATGAGACAGTATAAAATAATCATGGAAGGTCTGCAGATGTTCATGATGAGTTCTCCATGGATATTGACTTGAGAAATACCCAGATGCTAATGAAAGATAGAAAAACATGAGAAACATGCGTTCTGCAATAATAACCCCCAAAGGTGCTTTTGGTCTTGACGGAGAGTCTTTTAAGGGTCCTTATGAGAAAGGAAGTGAGAATGACACATAGAAGGACACGTTCTCTCATGGTTATCTAATAAATGTTGGGAAACTAGCACAATGAATTCACTAACTGAGGAACAATTAACACATGTTGTGGAGGTGTAAAGAGAAAATAAACATTTGTTATGAGCTGGACATGCTTCTACTATATTAACTCCCAATTGCAATATAAGACCACGTCACGGACAACCACAATACTAGGGACAAAGTGAACTACTTACTGCGGGATGTCCCAAGTGTACACGAAAGTTATACTAAGATGGCGACGCAAGTTCTTCCTATGACGGGGATGTGAGGATCTCAATTTTTCAGAGAGACTTTATGCACACAGTGACCATTTCGATTGACATGCACTCATATGATAGGTGTTAAGGTATGCTCTTATGTTACTAGACAGTGAGAAGGTTTCATGATGATACTCACATGAGAGTAGAGTGACTATTCAAACCATAGAGGCCATATACACCTGTGAGAAGAAGGGTGACTCGAGAAGGGTCACAACACCGGATGCTTTTCATGGAACTTGACACCACCAAGGTAAACTTTACGACGGTGCATGCATAGGCACAAGTGGACAGATGTTGTCTATTTATATAAAAGATTTCTGTAAGAAATTCATTGGGTATAGTCCCTTGTTGAGAATTTAGGAAAGCAAGTGGGAAGTATTAATCCTAGAGTTATAACTCAATTAAAGGACATAACTATAGAACTCGATTCCACAAGAGGATGTAAATAGGAATTTGTAATAGAGGGGATTCACGAATAATGTGTCTCGTTCAAAGAGTAGGTGCATGCAATGTTTTGTGACTCAACATCTTATTAAGACCATGTCTATGAGAACTCTTCAATATGGATGTACATATACAACAAGAGTGCATTGGTTGTACTAAAGAGTGACTCACTTGGTTACTTTAGGTTGATAAGGCAATAGCTTAATCGATGCCCCTCGACTCCACATCCCTAACGTACGTTGGTAACATACAGATATTCTACATGATTTGGTGGTGCAGTGATATCAATAGGAACAAGGGTATTAAGATTACTCATCTTGGGAATAAGACATAGCGAGGAAATTAGCTCCCTATCTTGAGCTCTACTGCACGATCTGGAGTATCAAAGAACGGTGAAATTCCTAAATGTCCGAATAGCCTCAAACTTATATATGTGGTCGTTAACACACCGATAAGAAGGACTCTACTAGACATGGCTCCGAGTCATCCTAGGACACTTTAAAACCTTAGGCTCTGATACCAAGTTAGTCACGCCCCAAAATCCGAGGAGCGCGAGCGGCGCTCAACCGAGTAAACCCGACTGAGTAAGCCTGTTAGGTTTCATACTACCCAAATTCTTCTTTGAATAAAGAGGAAATATACACCATTAATCCAATTCTATGAACATGTTGTTAACGATTTCCATTTCAATTCCATTAGCAACTTGGTTCATAATTTTGAAGATATTACAAGTTTTATACATCTTTGCCAAACATTAATATTTCTATTTTAATTCCAATACCCGACACTACCCACAACCTGTCAACGGAGCCTCTAAATACAACTGAAGAGAAATATGAAAATGCCGTCAACAAGGCTCCGGCTATACCTCAAATACAAGTACATGATGAACAGATAATACAGGACCCCGAAATGAAGTGGGACTCACCAAGTCGGCTGAAAAGAGGATACGCCACTAGCTCCGACCAACACTGACTGCTATGGAACCACCTACATCCATTTAAAGATGTAGCGTCCCCGGCAAAAGGGACGTTAGTACCATGGAAAAGTACTAGTATGTATAACTAAACACCATCTCATTAGAAAGAACTATCATACAAGAACAAAGAAATCATAAACACCATCTCAATAGAAAGAACTATCATACGAGAACAAAGAAATCATAAACACCATCTCCATAGAAAGAATTGTCATACATAACAAAGAAATCATAAACACCATCTCAATAGAAAGAATTGTCATACAAGAACAAAGAAATCATAAAGGTCAATCAAATGCTTTAAACAATCACCACATCCTCAAACCGAAGGATCATATAACATTCACATAATTCCCATACCGCTAGGTTGCGGCTTTTATTACTTTTCATCATCATTCACAATACCACCGCTTATTGCGCGGAGTCCGATCACGACCCGATCGGCTAGGTTGCCTCATTTGAGACATGTACCTCAATCATAATTTCATTGTCACTTTCCAGTTTCAGTATCAACACAATAACACTATGGGTGTAGCAAGGCGTCCGATCGCGGCCCGATCGGCTAGGCCGTCTTACCAAGACGTTATTCCTTTTTCATTAATCATCTCATCTCAATTTTTACTTCACATATGTCAGTTCATTGGGACTTGGGGCCACAATTATCACATCATACTTGGAACTTGGCCATATTTCATAATTCGAGCTTTTTCCCCACATTTCACATCAACATCAATTTCAACAACAAGCCATTCAATCTAAGATGTCAAGTACACATGAGAGGAATCATAAATCATGGACATATACAATATTTCAGAAATCATACACCTCAAGTTCATTAGCAACGAAACTTTAAACACAAAGGATTCTTCCAAAAAGGAGGGAACACACCAAACCACAATAGAAAAACACATCAGAGTCATAAACAAGCAATTACACCAATTATTCTTGAATTACTCTTTTCCAATCACGACAATATACAATTTCAACATCGGAGCATGTAACAACTCGAATCACATTGGATGTACTTATAAGGCAAAACATTATCTCGTACAGCCACTTATGGGCACAAATTGTGTACAAAGCCTTTAGGACACTTTATTATTGAAGTCATTTATGGAAAGTAGAGTCAAGGCTCATTTCGTAATCTGTTTCATATTTTCTCATATCGTAGGCATCACCAGGCAAAATTATAACTCAAGTTCTCAGCACGTTAGCACTCTATTTCCCAAATTCATTTGATTTATTTCAAACATCTTCATACATAGAGGATTTCACATAGTTTGGCATAACAATTTCAATTTAAACTTGACTTGAAATCTAGGCATTTTGGCACACGGTTCATATTCTTCGCACATCTTTAAATTATCAAGAATAGCACATTGATCACATTGAGGCACACCTATCACGTACCTATATATATATATATAATTGCAAAACCAATTCATGTGAAGTAATAATCAAAACATCAATCCAATTTTAGTCTTACGCATTTGCACAAACACCAACGGAGCTCAATTTCTAAAAAGAGGGGGTTTTAGCCATACATACCTCAAAGAGCTTTTCCTTAAGTTTCTACAATCCACCAACACCTCTAGCAGTAACAATCTATAAGGAGATAGCGGGAATCGATTAATAATTAGGAAGCTTACCCATGGTGTATCTCTCTTAGGAATTTCATCAAACACCTAACATGTGAAGTAGTCTACAAGGTCTGAAAATGGAAATTCCTTCTTCCCTCAACCAATTTAACAGGAACTACCAAAATTAGTGTTTACCGTGAAAATGGTAACAACAATTAAATTTGTAAATGGGATTCTAAAAGTACGTGATCTATTCCGGAGCTAGTTTATAAGGGTTATTGGTGTTAGAACGTGAAGTAAGACAATAAAGATCGAGTTAGCCAAAGTGATAATCGAACCAGTAAGGGGACTTCTCGGGCATAGAGCAAGCTAGTAGATACCTCGAGGCCAGGCCTCGAACCTATCTCGGGCTTATCGAGGGTAGGTGGGAAGGGGGTAACAGATAAAGTTATGAATAAGTAAGGCTCTTATACTATCAATTTCGAGCTAAATGATGGAGAACAAATGAGGAAACTATAAAATGCTAAGGTGACCTCGGGGTCGATGAACACTGATAACTTAGAAGAAAGAGAGAGAGAGAGAGAGATTATTGCATTATGGAGAAGTGGAGCAACATCAGCCCCTTACAAGGTGGGGTGAGTCCCCCTTATATAGGCGAGGGGACTCGGTAAAGTACGTATATATTATTTACAAGAGTAGAAAGATGTGACGGCCTGACGCAAGTCCTCTCAATAGGTTGTAGATAGACCGGTCTTGTCAGGTGTAGCCATGTGCTTCGAAGACCTCCTCTCTTGTCCTGACCTCGGGCCCTGCTTCCTTCGATTCAGGCCTCGATGAGCCCTGAGGCCGAGAACTCGACCGTGACCTTCCACCCTCGGGGTCTCGGGGAAGGCTTCTAAAAATGTCTCGATAGCAAAAAATCAAGTCTTCTGATTTTACCCTGTACAAATAGTCTCTGCGTTTCCTATATCGAAGTGATAGAAAACGACACCGAATCGTAGCCTCGTAGCCTCGAGGCCATCATTACCATGATGTCATTCATATAAGAGAATTAAATTCCATAGCCCCTGAAACCCTACGGGGCTGCCGTCATATGGGACGATCGAGGAGTTCACGAACTGTTGCAGGCTCGTCCCTTCCGCTTCCCCAATTGGTTCCTATAAAACGATCCAATCACTAGATGCTGCTCATCTTTGCCCTTCCTCTAGGCTTGTGAACCGGAATCCCAATTTATTTGATATATTTTCATCCTTCTCTCTTTTTCTCTTTTCGGAAGAGCTCCATCATTATTTATGGCTAGGACCTCCAGGACGGTAACCCGTCGGAATGATAATGCATCATCGTCCAAGCCGGCTAGGGGGGGTAATAGGCTATCCCCTTCTCTAGAGCAATGGACCCCTTCCGAGCTTGACACGTCGAAGGATTTCTACATCGAGGCTCCCGCGTCCAAGCCGGGCCAATGCGAGCATGTGTCTCGATACATGAGTGTCGTGACTCATGTTGAAAACGTGAAGGCTGACTGCCGATGGGATGAAACTGTGACAGTGGGAATTCCTGCCTCCGGCGACGATATTACCAGTTTCAAGGAGGGCTTTCTTTGCGTATATACCTACCCGTTCACCCTGGGTCCAGACGAATCCGTAAAATCTCCTCCTTTGAACATCAATCCGGTGATCCTTGACATCTGCATTCGGTATCGAGTGACCCTTGGCAAAATCTTACCGTCCTTTTGGAGGATTGTGCTGATGCTCAGGCACTTTACTGAGGAGATCGCAGGTGAAGTTCTCACTCTCAACCATCTGATCGGACTATACCGTCCTCGGCTGTACCGAGGCTTGATCAAGCTTCGGAAACGGTCCAAGAAACCTTTCCTTTCAAGCATCAATGAAGGGAAAGACCGGGGGTGGATGATCAGGTTTGTTTGGGTGCGCACCTCGGACATTATCCTGGTCCAATGGATGCCTTTTCCCGAACGGTGGAATTTTTAGCGTAAGTATATATTCTCTTTAATCGTTCCTCAACTTTTCTTTCTAGCGTTGTAATAACCTCTTGGCGACTTTCTCCAGCTTCTCCTTGGCATCCCGAGGAGGTTCCAGACTTGGCGAGGTGGATCGAGCGCTTGGACAGGAGGTTCCCGTATCATCTCCGATCCTGGGCCATCATGGCCGATAAGCGCTGGGTGGCCAAGAACCATGGTAGGGTTTCTTTTCTGTATGTATCTTGTATTTTGTATTCCCCTTGGGCTCTAATCATCGTGTTGATGCAGGCCTTGGGGAAAAGATGCTGATGAGGCCACCCCCTGGTGGTGAAAAGGAGGCCTTAGGGGTCGGCACGAGCAAGAAAAGGAAAACAAGAGTGGTCGTTGCCCGACTTGACGAGACTGCTGTCCCAAGCTCTGACCCGGATCCCGGTGTAGGCGGGGAAGAAGGTGATGATGGCAGTCCGCTGAGGAGGAGGTCGAGGACCAGCGAGAGGGATTCGCAGGTGGCCCGGTCGGAGGCTGCTGAGTCCGGGACGGCTAGGGCCAGCAAGGCTAAGGAGCCGGAGGTTGTTGGTGAGGACGCCGATGTGGTTTCGAACCGCTCGGCCAGATTCGACGTAGCTTCTGCCAGCAGGGCTACGGGCTCGGATGGGATGGAGTTCGGAGCCTTCCCGGGGCATGGGCCGCTATTCGACGAGGTTGATAACCCGAACGACTTCATCCAAAACTATTCAGTCTCGTCGGGAGAGTTGAGAGACGCCAGGAGGATGGTTGGTGCCATGGCCGACACTTCCTTCGGAGGGGAAGGCATTTTTGCCAACATCCTCAATGATGTACCTGACGGGGTTGATCTTGACGTATCTGACGCCGTCGATGCAGCGGAGAAATCCCTGCGGCAGGTGACAATTTTTCTTTGAGTGTTTCTCTTCGCCCTTAGGCGTTATTCATCGCTTTTCTCAACTTCCTTATTGCGCTGTAGTGCAAAGAGATATACGATTGTGTCATATCACGGCTCCGTGGAGAACTCGCACATCACGAGAAAGAGCGTGATGACATTGCTTCGAAACTGCAAGATTCTGAGTCTCGAGGCATCCGAGGAGATGAGGAGATGAAGGAGCTTCGAGCCACTTTAGAGGCGGCACTCCGGGAGAAGACCGCTCTTACTGCACAGGTATTCCTCTTTTTTCTTTTATATCTGCTCCTCCGCTTGGCGTCTATATATGTGTTTTGTGTTCACATATTCGTCGCCTTGTTTCGTAATGAAGGTTGACCAGGGAAACTCAAGGATCGCCAAGTTGGAAACGGAGGTCTCCGAGCTGAGGGAGCAGAATAAAAATGCAACTGGGGAGTTGGCGACATCACGGAGCCTTCTTTCAGACGCCCGCAAGGAGATCGCTGCTTTGACCGAGGCTAAGATCGATGTGGAACGAGACGCTGATGCTTACAAGGCGGATGCGGCCACGGCACATGCGATGGCCCGTGACATATCCCTGGCGGCCGAGCAGAAACTGGTCCGTACTGTTGATCATGCCAAGGTGAAAGAAAAGAGGGAGGTTCTGGAAGAACTCAAGGCCCGGGGCTTCGAGCTATCTGCTGACCTGAACAAGGCCCGTGAGACAGAGGAGGAACTGGAGCGTCTAATTATTCTCGACGAGGGCGAAGAGTATAGCAGCGAGGAGTAGTCTCCGAGCCCCCCTTCTCTTTCTTGTTTCATATGTTCTCCCTTCTGAATACTGCAAAGATGTACAACTGTTTTGTTAATAAAAAGGAGCCTTTATTTCGGTAGTTCTTCTTGCTTCAGAGCACTGGGTATCGGGCCTTTGGAGCCCTTTTGTATTTTGTAGCCGCGGTTGAGTTGCTAGCTCAGGGGACCGACATCTGGGATTCCCCGAGGCCCTCCTCCTGCTTTCACGAATCACGTGGGAGTCTGGAGTAATTCTGCCATTGCATTCCCCAAGGGGAGTGTGATGTTAACGCGACCAGAATTAATTGGCATGTTTGGGAAATTTGGTCGGTTGTTGCCTGGCCCTTATATATTCGTCTATTCCTCCCTCAAGCGATGATTACTGCAGTTTCTTATTTGATAAGCTCATCTCCTCTGTTGAGCCAGGTACTTTCCGCGAGCTTCCCCATTTCTCCACTTTAGGCGATTTCTGCTTGGATACTCTTCTTCTTCCTATTATTCTGTTGTGGCCATGGCCGCTGCTTTGACGTCTGATGCTCGGGCAAAGGCTACTTCTTCCTGTATTCCGCCTTTGGCTGGCGATAGTGGCCCTTCTCCGACATTGAGGGAGCGGTGCCCGGAGCACACATACTCGAGGGGCGTTGCTATGGCGGGAAAACCTCCTAATATTCCGGGCCACCGGGGGCATGTGTCGAGGATTACCTCTTCGGTGGTAGAGGAGGACCTCGAGGTGATCAGGAGCAAAGGTAGATAGGGGGAAGGTGTGGTCCTGCAAGCCCCTTCTCCCGAGGAGAACGTCACGACGTACGTCGAAGGTTTCTTGAGTGTGTATACCATCGTTCTCGCGCCAGGTTCCCCGGACAATGTAGAAGGTATCAAGTAACGCTGGCGCAGGTTCATCCCTTCTTCTGGAGCATAGTATGGTCGATGAGATACTTTGCCGACAAGGCTGGGATAGATTTTACTCTTAGTCACCTCATAAGGCTGTACCGGCCATTGCGCTTTTGAGGCCTGGTTGCTCTTCAGCATCGGTCTATTCGAGCTCCCATGATCGGCGGCCAAGAGGATGAAGACCACGGATGGATGAGCCAGTTTGTTCGAGTTCGGACGACCGACGTTATCCCCGGAGAATTCTTACCGTTCCCTGAGAAATGGAGTTCCACACGTAAGCACTCTGTTCGAGCTGTCTTTTTTCTTCACATGAGGTTGGACTCACAGTGATTTCTTCCCGTCTTTTGTTTGTAGCGAATCGTTGGTTGCCTGATGAGGTTCCGGACTTAGCTGAATGGTCTCGCAAATTGGCAGCATGCTGGGCTTATGATAGGCGCCGGTGGTGAGATCTTTCAAAAGGGAGGTGGGAGGTAAATTATCGTGGTAGGTGTCCGGCGTTCCCTTCCCACTGCAGGCGCCAGGAGTTCGTTCGAGGCGAGATTGCCGGTTCAAGAATCGAGGATTGCTGGCAAAAGGAAAGATGTTCCGTGGCGTGTGGAGGCTTGCGGTGAGGCACCTTCTCCGCAGCAACTGAGAGGATATGATTCGGTCGGTCGGCTAGCTTCCGGGACCGAAGCTTTATTGGACATAGTGGTGGCAAATGGTTGGGTTGGGTAAAATTTGGGCGGGTTGAAAACGGGTTAAATAAAAAAATGGGTCATAACCCAACCCGCCCATATTTATACGGGTAAAAAACGGGTTGGATACAGGTCAAACCCATATGTAACACAAGAATTACGCAAACAAAGAAAGCATTGAACTGGTATCGGAGATGTTATACACGGTGAAGCTCTTTACTATGAATGAGTACTATTTGCTGGGTTACTCTACTGTCATTCCACCTTATCAATGGAAATTGAAAGTATTTGGTTAAGGGACACTAATTAAATAGTGAAACTTGTGTAGGATTTTGTACTAATAATATGGTAATGTTAACAGTTAATAAAATATCAAAAACTTGACTGTTCCCCTTTAAACTAACATTTTCATCGCAAATAAGCCACTAGATAAAATAACAAAAGCGGTTCCGTAAAAATTCCTACTATTCCATTTGTTAAGAACTTTCTAGTTGACTTAGATATTTTGATTAATAGTTGGACGTTAACAAAATATATGTTGTAAATAAGTTTTGGCTCAATATGTTCACTTTTGGATAGTTATTTGTGATGTTTTATACTTTCTCTGTTATTTTAATTTCTCCGGTTTGTTCTCCTCGAAGATCTAATAATATTCTACTAAAGTTGGAAAATATTTTAAAAGTTAAAAATGAAAGGAGTACTTAAAAGTAAAAGTTGTACTAATTGATTATGAATTTCATTTGAAAAAGAAGGTTAAAACTTTTTAGTGAAAATTATTAATTTCACTTGAAATATTTCTCAAACAAAGTTTTACCAATATCTTAAGTATTTCAACATNAAAATCAAGTCTGCTTTCTAGAATAATTAATTAAGTTCATGCTTAGCTTGTAACAGTTATCAGTTCAATGGTTCCCTATTCTAAGTGAGGCAGATTTTGGCAAAACCAAGCTGGAAGTTGCCTACTGAAGCTTACTTGTGTTAGTGATAAATGAATACGATTCAAAAAGTGAATATCAGTAGAAATACTTTAGGCGTGATTTAATATATTACCGTGATTATGTATACGTTCGCGTAACATGATCGCAGTTTTAAAAATTAACTTGGAGCATGCGTTCGCGCAACTTCGATCAACTTTTCTTAATAATAAAAATGGGATTTCATAGGCTTCTAATTAATTTAGTTCATATAGTCCGAGGTTTGCCTTCCAATGTGAATTATATATGGCCCTTGTATTAATTTCTTATGGATTAGATACAAATGATTAATATTTCGTAGAATATCCTTTAGGGCCGTCTTAAAATACTATCGTGATTGTGTATAAGTTCGCGTAACATAATTACGGTTCTAAAAACAAAACCAGAGTATGCGTTCGCGCAACTTTGGCCCAAATTTTCTTAATAATAATAAAGCGTTATTAATTGTGGACACGTTCGCGTGACATGATTTTTGACGCGCCAAACAAGCGGGTATATGTACGCATAACCCGTTTCAAGATAATTTCTCTTATTTAAAAGCGGTGAAGGAAGTAAAAGCACATAGGTTCTAAAATCGGTAATTAAACAATTTTAGTAAGCCAAGTATTATCAAAGCGACCGTGCTAGAACCACGGAACTCGGGAGTGCCTAACACCTTCTCCCGGGTTAACAGAATTCCTTACCCGGATTTCTGGATCGCAGACTGTATACAGAGTCAAACCTTTTCTTCGATTCGGGATCTAAACTGGTGACTTGGGACACCATAAATCTCCCAAGTGGCGACTCTGATTTTAATAAAATGGATCCCATTTCGATTGTCCTTCAAGATGGAAATAACTCCCTTTATTATACCTCTTCCGGGGGGTGTAGTAAGAGAAAAAGGAGGTGTGACAGTACGTCGAAGGTTTCTTGAGTGTGTATACCATCATTCTCGCGCCAGGTTCCCCGGATCGGGTTGTGCTCGATTTTTGTAGAAGGTATCAAGTAACGCTGGCGCAGGTTCATCCCTTCTTCTGGAGCATAGTATGGTCGATGAGATACTTTGCTGACAAGGCTGTGATAGATTTTACCCTTAGTCACCTCATAAGGCTGTACCGGCCGCTACGCTTCCAAGGCCTGGTTGCTCTTCAGCGCAGGTCTACCCGAGCTCCCATGATCGGTGGCCAAGAGGATGAGGACCATGGATGGATGAGCCAGTTCGTTCGAGTTCGGACGACCGACGTTATCCTCGGAGAATTCTTACCATTCCCTGAGAAATGGAGCTCCACACGTAAGCACTCTGTTCGAGCTGTCTTTTTTCTTCATATGAGGTCGGACTCGCAGTGATTTCTTCCCGTCTTTTGTTTATAGCGACTCATTGGTTGCCTGATGAGGTTCCGGACTTAGCTGAATGGTCTCGCAAACTGGCAGCATGCTGGACTCATGATAGGCGCCGGTGGCGAGATCTTTCAAAAAGGAGGTGGGAGGTAAATTATCGTGGTAGGTGTCTGACGTTCCCTTCCCACTCTTCTTTTTTCTTTTTCGGGGGCGGCCCTCCCCCCTTTGTTGATCTGCTCGGTTTCCCTATGGCAGGCGCCGGGAGTTCGTTCGAGGCGAGATCGCCAGTTCAAGAATCGAGGAGTGCTGACAAAAGGAAAGATGTTCCATGGCGTGTGGAGGCTTGCGGTGAGGCACCTTCTCCGCAGCAGCTGAGAGGAAATGATTCGGTCGGTCGGCCAGCTTTCGGGACCGAAGCTTTCTTGGACATAGCTTCGGCCCTTGGTGAGGCTCGTCGTTTTGGCCTTGCGGTGAGTTTTTGCCCGTGATAAGGATGTTCCGGTCCGGTATTTTCTTCTTCTTCTTCTTCTTCATACGTCTGGCTTCTTTTTCTCCAGGCTTTTGACAGGCTCAAAGTTGAGCTGCTTCATCGCGAGACCCTTCTGCAGGAAGCTCGAAAAAGGGGAAAGTCCCTCCAGCTTCTATGCGCGGTAAAGGAAAATGAGCTCTTTCTTTAAGGTATGGGGCGGATCGAAGCTGCGCCCGGGAGACCCTCTTGGAGAGACAGGTATTCCGCCTTGTTGGCTCGTATTTCCTTCCCGTTTCTTTCTCTATTTTCGCCGGTCTTTGAAGTGCTGTTGTTTCAGTTGAAGGGCAAAGCGGATGAGCTGGAGAAACTCTGGGGCGAGGTTGGTGCCGCCAACTGCGAACTTGCTGAGCTGCGAGCGCGTCTTAGCGCTCATTTGGAGGCTAAAGAGAGAGCTCTGGCCGCGACATCCGGCTTTGAGGCGCAACTTCAGGCTGCTCGCACAAATGATTCCGCTCGGGCGAAGATGATTGCGAAGCTCTCATCCGAGCTATCGAGGGCGAAAATTGAGGTGGCGGACATCCGGGCCGCGGTCGTAATAAATAACACCCGTTCGGGGCAAAAGATAGCTGCCTATTCAAAGAGCGCCGCTGTTGTTAGGGCCGAGCTGAAGAATGCCCTTGATCGTGCAAGCAATAGCAAGGAGTATGAGAGGTGTAGATCCCGGAGGGAGACCCTCGAGGAGATTCACGCTCGAGGTTTCGATATCTCGGAGGAGATCAAACATGCCGGGGGAGCGGAGTTTGATGCCAAGTTTCTGGTATCTGATGATGAGGGGGAGGCCGATGGGCCGTAGCTGCCAAAAGGGAAATAAAGGGGGAACGAACATTCCCTGCCTTCTTTGCCGTGTATATACATATATAGATCCACCATACGATGAAGGCCGAGATTGTGCCCTGTAATTGATATGTAATAATAAGAAGGGGGAGCCCTGTAATTTGTAATTTATGTGTTTCTGATTGCTGGAGTTTTTCCACCGGACTGATTCAATCCTGGAGTAGCCTTTAGGCTTGTATTTTTTGATGAGTTTCAGGTTCAGTCTCTGAGTCGGGATCCTGAATCGAGCTTATCTTACCCTCGAGCCCGTTTGGGCTGGTGATAATGATTTTCACTTTCAGCCCTTGGGCGTTTGGCAATTATTCGGGTCCAGTCTCCGAGTCGCGTTGCGATTCGAGCTGTAATCGACCCTTAAATCTCATCTGAGTTCTTGGCCAGCGATGGTGGCCTTTCTGCTACTTGATCCTTGAGACCTTTTAGTAAGAGGCCCGGAGGCATGCTTAACCGGCGACAATGGCACTTACGTTGTTTGGTCGTAAAGACTTTTTCGATATGAGGCCCGGAGGCTTTGATTAGTTTAACTATTTTGGATCCGGTCTCCGAATCGGGTTACGATTCGAGCTCACTTTAATCCTCAAGTTGTCAATTTTCAAGCTGATGGTCGTAGAGAACTTTCGGTGTGAGGCCCAGAGTCTTTGCTTAGCCGGCGACAATGGCACTTACGCTGTTTGATGTGAGGCCCGGAGGCTTTTTGTAGGCTTTGTTTCCTCTCGTTAAGGTCTTATTGATTATCTTGCCTAACCCGTCGCCAGTTCTAAAAGAACCTCGATTTCAAGTCGTAGTCGACGATGTTTTGAGCACCTCGGAAGGTTCATAGCCCATAGGTCGAGTAGATTGACGCTTTTGCCATTTTGGAGCCGACGTGGTAGGGACTCATTTTTTGCCTGTTGAGGGAAGCCTGTGTTTAACCGGTTCTTTCCGAAGTAGATTCGGAGGATTTTTTAGCAACAGTCGGGCATCCCCGAGTCGCATTTTTTGGGCTGTAGCAGCCGTTTCGACCGGAGTCGTGTCCGTTTGGCCGGGGACATTTTTGATCTCGAGAAGCAATTTTAGGTCTTACAGTTTGCCATGCCTGTTGAGGTCTTACAGTTGATGGAGAATAGATCTGGTTTTGCCGAGGCTGCCCATTAGGTTCTTACAATTTTTGATTTTCCAGTGCGTGACGATTGGCGACAGTCTCCGAGTCATCGAGTTTGCTTGAAGACAGCTTCTCGTGAGCTCAGAGTTTTTTTCTGGGGCCTTGGTGAGCCTGGAGTTCCGACCCTGGGGTCGCGCAAGTTGTCAAATTGCTCATGTTGAGTCTCCGAATATATCGTATCAGTTTAGGCTTGAATACCGCCTTTTACAGACTTGGAGCCATATCGTGAGGGCTTTGTGAGCCCTGAGCCTCAACCCTGGGGTCGTGGGGGTGCTGAATTGTTTGAGTCTCTGAGTGTTTCGGGACGCATTTGATGGAGAGGTTTTTTGCTGAGGATAAGCCGAAATATTTTTCTTCGAGGCGTCGAATGCTTAGAAAATATTCTTTATTGCTTGGTGAAAATATAAGTTGTAAATACATGTTGTCCTGTTGCTGTGTGCCTGGTCCACATGGGTGTGACTCCCCTGATTATTCGATGTGCTTGTATGAATCCATATTGTAAAATTTCGAGAGAGATCATGGACTTGTTGGGTCCGTTCCCCGGGGACATGCAGTTCTGCTAATAATCTTGTTGGCGGAACCTTCTTCCTGATAGAAACCCAATCGAGGAAAGAATGCCTGGCGGGCCCCGCGGTGGCCGCGGGTCCTCGAGCGAGATCCAGAGCTACTGAATTGCTCGGCTGGTTGCCTGCGTACAGATTAGCAACAAGAAAGGAAAAGGAAATGATAAAAGGATGTTGCGTTCCTGGGAGTAGGCCCCGCGGCAGTTGTATTCCTCGTCCGGCCAGGCCTGGCCGAGGACATGATTGTCCTTACCCTTTGACCTCATTTGAGGGCAACACCGGTCATGGGCATAAGGCGAGGGATCTCCTCCTGTCTCTTGTAGCTAGATGCTTTGACTCTGTGTCCATCACGGGGTTCTATACCTTTGGAGGAGCGGGGTCGAAATTGCGTCTCGGGCGATGTATTCGCTGTTGTTTGTACAAAACGTCTGCGTCCCGTGTCGCTCGACGTATTAGCCCGAGCTCGGGCGGGCCGCGCAGGGGGAGCGATTTGGTCGTTGTGGCAATCTCCATTGGGGACATATCAGAAGTTTGGCCCGAGAGCGATGTTGGTCCGGGTTGTCCTATTGGCTTTGGCCCGACATCGTCGGTATAACTTTGGCTGATACACCTGTAATCATAAATGTATGTTTTATTTGAAATGAGTTTGAACGAAAGAAGGGATTACCAATACGTTAAAGTGATGCCGAGGTGGAGTCTCGACGTCCTTTTCCTCGAGCGAGAGGGTGTCCTTGGGGAGTATTCCCCGGGACCATCCCTTTCTGGTAATGGGCACTTGCATTCTATATTCTACGGATCTTAGCGGGGTGCTGCCATCCTTTAACGGTTGTGACGATATGCCGCAGCTTGCCGGCTCTGCTTTGTTCGATTTCCCCTTGTCCGTGGAGCTGGATCCGGGTTCGCTTGCTTGGCGATGCTTTGTGGTTACCTTTGTTGGATGGCATAGTTGCTGCTCTTTTGGGTTTGTAACTCCGAGAATTTCGTGTTTCTTGTGGTGGGCCACGGTTTCCTTGGAGGGGTTTTGGTTGAATAGATCCGAGCCACCAGGAGTTCTCGGCTTCACTTATGGTGACCACTATGCTTGGAACTGCAACGTTGAAGTCGAGCTCTAATCGGGCGAGGTTTCCATGCCGGTTGCGTCTTGTTGAATCTGGTACCGTTGGAGGTTCCTCTAAGGTGTCGTCTTCGGGCTACTGCCTTGTTTTTGCGAGATGCGCTATACCTCGGATCGTCTCTTCCGTTCGTGTCGTGTGGATGATGGCTCAATTCATTCAGTGCCGGCTTCTCTGTTGGGAATCTGCCTGGATATGCTGATCCCAAGGAGGTTTTTCGAGGGTTGTCCACGGCTCTGACTTGGGTCTGGTGTTGGTTGCTGGTATATGACCAAGCCTCGACCGGATATTCGACTAAGCTTCACTTGAACTGCTCCGGAGCCACCGGGTATGCTTTGTTTGAGTTTTGGGCGAAGGCCCGTGCCACCCCACTATTCGGAACCGGGAGCGGTCTCGTTCGTCTTGTCGGAGAGCGGGGTGCAGCTTCCCGTGATATTTTATTTCTTTTTCTTCTCCCGGCCTTCGATGCATTGAGCCCTTTTGGCATTATTTTGAAAGCGTTGGCGTGTGCTTCCACGGATCGCGCTAGTATGGTGAGCGGGTCCCCGAGATTAGATATCGAACAATGATGCCGCGTTGTGGTTTCTTCCGGGGGAATTTCATCAAATCTCCTCATTGGGACGGGCCCGAGTTCTCCATTTTGGAGGTCGTCGTTCCTGGACGGGCGTGCGTGAGTGGTGATGCACCTGTGAGGACTTGGGGTCCTGTCACTCCTAGGGAATTTCGTTGTTTCTGACTTCCGTGAAATGAGTCCCGGGATCGTATCTCCGGGAGACGGTTGTTGTAGGTGTCTCCGCGAGCGTGAGTCGATCTTTACGATAATGTCTTCCAGCATCCTCACTGTTACAGGATAGGTTGTTGGTTCGTCGTTGCCCGATACCTCGGGTACTGGCTCGGAGCGAGGAGATATTTTGGGTGCTGCCGCGCCGAGAGTCTCCGGGCGGCTCTGTAGCTGAGAGATAGCCAAATGTCGTTCCTGCAACATTTCAAAAATAATACGAAGATTAAATTCCCATTCTACCGGGGCTGGGATTTTTCGGGCTTCCTGTTGGTTAGCGTGTTGCGTGCCGCCATTGGAGCGCAAGACTTCATTACCCCGCTGTGCAGCGTACGAATCCGCGTCCGCTCGAACCGATCTAGATGCGTTATCGAGGTCCTGCGGTGTCGCGCCAGCTGTTAGGACGGCCATATTGTTTTCTTTGCGATTTTTGGGGTTATCGTCCTCGATTTCCCTTATCGAGCTGATCATTAACCTGAAATCGAAAGATCTTGGGCAAGAAAAAGTGTGAAAGATATCGTGCGTTTAAGTGACAAAACTAGCAAGAAAATAATCACTATTATTTTTAGCCCCACGGTGGGCACCAAACTGTTTACCGTGAAAATGGTAACAACAATTAAATTTGTAAATGGGATTCTAAAAATACGTGATCTATTCCCGAGCTAGTTTATAAGGGTTATTGGTGTTAGAACGTGAAGTAAGACAATAAAGATCGAGTTAGCCAAAGCAATAATCGAACCAGTAAGGGGACGTTCCCGGGCGTAGAGCAAGCCAGTAGATACCTCGGGGCCAGGCCTCGAACCTATCTCGGGCTTATCGAGGGTAGTCGGGAAGGGGGTAACAGATAAAGTTATGAATAAGTAAGGCTCTTATACTATCAATTTTGAGCTAAATGATGGAGAACAAATGAAGAAACTATAAAATGCTAAGGTGACCTCGGGGTCGATGAACACTGATAACTTAGAAGAAAGAAAGAGAGAGAGAGATATTATTGCATTATGGAGAAGTGGAGCAACATCAGCCCCTTACAAGGTGGGGTGAGCCACCCTTATATAGGCGAGGGGACTCAGTAAAGTACGTATATATTATTTACAAGAGTAGAAAGATGGGACGGCCTGACGCAAGTCCTCTCAATAAGTGTAGACATGTGATTTTTGACCCTCCCCAAGATTTTTTATATTTTAGCTTGTAAATATTTAATTTAGGCCTAATATAGCTATTTCAACTATTTTTGACTTCTTTACTTTATTTTCGTCATAAAAATAAAAATTACAAAAAAATATTTTAGTTTATGTATTTAAATTTTTTTTTTAAAAAAAATATAAAAATAGTACCTTATTTTAATCTTTATATAATTTCGAAAATACAAAAAATAGTTTCATGTTTAGTTTAATTAATTAGTGTTAGTTTTTGCATTGTGTAGTATTTTTATCTTATTTTAAAAACAAAGAGTCGATTAAGATGTTGGATCACAATTTTAAGAGTTTTAGAGCCCAATTCTAGGCCCAATTCGGATTAGTCCATTAAGCCTAGGGACCCTTCTAGACTCTTCTTTGGAGCAAAAACAAATAAAAAGACCCTAAGGACTTAACACAAAAAGACCTAGGGACTAATTGGAAAAATACACAAAATACACCTAGACCTAGACCCTACCCCTATAAATTAATACAAAATACGCCTAAAAAAGGAGAGAGCTTCAGCTGCGCAGCTTTTCAAAGACCCGGCCCTCCCCTGTTTTCCTTCTTCTTCAAGCAGTCATTACCATGGCTGATTCTTAACAAAAAGACACAACCATCATCAGCCTTTTGGAGAGCTGATTCTTAACCAAAAAACAATAGACCTCCAGATATATACACCCTTATCAGATCCGTTTTTTTTCATAGATAAAAAGCATAAGCTTCTTCTTCTTTGTGTTCGAAGTTGAAATTCTGGCAGCAACAGTTGTCAAGTTCAGTCATCGGTGGAGAGTCGAGGTCGATAGGTGTTCCGTTCGGCATCGCTAGTCGTTGTTCCCGTTCCGTTTGTCAACAGAGGTCTCTAGTCAACTTCCCATTTAGACATTTTTTGTGAAGAATTTCCGGCGACTGTAAAGCTTTTAAGGTGTTGGCCATTTTGGATCATCTTCGGATTTGAATAACACGTCTATTAGGTCAGTGTTTCTGATGTGATTATCGCTTAATTTGGTGGTTAATTTGTTGTGATTTGTTTCACTTGTTTAGATACTGGAGTTTGTTTTTTGATTTGTGTTTGAATGAATGAGTTCGGAGCTGTTTGAGATCTATGGGTGTTTGCTTCCTTCAACTGGATCTAAGTTGTGATAACTAATTCTTTTTTCCGTTTCCTGAAGTTTCATGACTAATTCTGCTCAAAATTACTAAATGTTGTCTTGTTGCAATGGGTGTATTGGAGAATTATGTTTTACTGCATTCGAATGGACTTAGTTGTATCCATGTGTGATGTCTCTAAGACATGGAGAAACAGCATAGTAATTTAGTTGATTAGAGGTATCGAAATTTATGTAGCTTAGTTAAATAGTAGAAATTTGATTGAAAGCAGTATTTGCATCCGTAAACAATATGTCAACTTAGTGTAAAGCGGTGAGTATTATTAATGACTTGTTATCAACTGCGTATACGTCCGCGTAACACAATTACGCTTCTAGAAACAAAACCGAAGTATGCGTTCGCGCAACTTCGGCCCAAATTTTCTTAATAATAATAAAGCGTTATTAATTGTGGACACGTTTGCGTGACATGATTTTGACGCGCCAAAAGAAAAGAGTATACGTACGCGTAACTCAATTCTTTATTTACGAATAATCAAGCAATTAAAAGCGATAAAGGAAGTAAACGCATATAGGTTCTAAAATCAGTAACTAGACAATTTTAGTAAGCCAAGTATTATCAAAGCGACCGTGCTAGAACCACGGAACTCGGGAGTGCCTAACACCTTCTTCCGGGTTAACAGAATTCCTTACCCGGATTTCTGGTTCGCAGACTGTTAAACAGAGTCATCCTTCTCCTCGATTCGGGATTTGAACCGGTGACTTGGGACACCATAAATCTCCCAAGTGGCGACTCTGAATTTTTTAAAAAAATAAATCCTGTTTCGATTGTCACTTCAAGTTGTAAATAACTCCCTTTATTGTATCCCTTTACTGGGGTGTAGGAAAAAGTAGGTGTGACAGCTCTGGCGACTCTGCTGGGGACAAGAACCCAGAACTCTTGTTCAGGGTTCAAGAATTCGAGCTTGTTTTATGATTTTTACTTAGCTTATTTATTGTTGATATTATTGTATTTTTGTGAACCTTTGTGCTAAAATGCTATCTGTTTACCGCTTTAATATTGTTGAATTGTATATAATTGCCTTCTTACGCCACTCCATCTGAGTCCTCTGAAAATGGTGCATACGTTCGCGTAGCCCGCTTTTTCTGTAGAAATTATACCAAATAGAGCGAGGCTGGGCAAGCGACAAGGCCGGGCAGACTTTAGTGCTCCCGGTACGTCGCCCCCTCCTCGGCCCCAGTTGTCCGCTCGGGTACCCCATGTCTAGATCAAAACCCCAGGATTTAAACTTAGAAAAACACAACTCCATGCCGGATCCCTAGTAGGAGCGCTTGTTTGCATCACGTGCATTTGACTTAGGGGACTCAATACAGGGGTTGGGTCCGTCTAGGACAGGTGTACCCAAAATAACAGACCATCTTGATGCATCCTGTGTGCTACATGTTGCATTCCTTCAAGGGTAAAAGGGTCATTTGGCGGACCAAGGATAGCTGAGGGCAAATGAAAAAATGAAAAAAAATAGTGAGAAATGAAAAAAAAAAGAGAAAAAAGAAAAAGAGAGTGAAGTGTTAAGATAAAGTGAGTGGGGCCCAATTATGTTTTCTGTCACATTTTTGTTAAGAAAAACAAAAGAACTTGAAAATTCTAAAAAAAAAAAGATTTTGCATTTTTCATCATTTTTTCGAAAATAAAAAAAATTTCAAAAAGATTTTGCATGTTTCATCATTTTTCAAGAAAAACCAAAAAATATTTTTTTTCTAAATTAGTTGTTTTCAATCGTATCCAATCTGCCCGAACTACGCATACCTGATTCTCGTCTTTCGGGGCGTGATACGTAGGCAACCCACATAGGGTCCGGTCTTCCTAGTAAATCTTAGGTTCTTGGCTTTGCGGGGTCTTAGCCAAATGTTGCACTCCTAGCCACCTTTGGCTAAATAAATCATTTTGCAAAAATAATCGCAACCATGTCTTGCATGTTTCTAATAGGGAATGTTATTGTCTCACATAGTGTTGGTTTAAGTTTTCTCATACAGGTGTCAATTTACTTACCGGAGTTTGAGCATGACAGATACCCCAGGACCGCTGCATTCAGGAGTTGCTTAAGGAGATTTATTTTATTTTTATTTTTATTTTTAGTTATTTTTGATTATGTTTTTTTTATGTCGTCTTTTACTTTCTAAATTTTGTACAGTGATGTCAAATTTTTGTTATTGTACTTTTTATTTTATATTCGACAAGGTGTGGTGTAATTCAAAAATCCAAAAAAAA
>NW_017670725.1:56008-57161 GCF_001879085.1 Nicotiana attenuata | reverse complement strand
AAACAAGATGGAGGGTGCTTGGTGAACAGATCAAAGATATTTTCTGTGAAAAGATTGGTGAACCAGTGACAAGCGAGGTATTCCAAGCAGAGATCAAAGTTATTGTTGGAGTATGGCAAGTGAAGAAGCAATAGATCTCGAGGCCAAGGCCATTGATTCAAATCAGGAACGAACAACATGCGCGCTGAGTTGGTAACAATTAATATTCTTGGGAGTCCAGGTGAAACACAAAAGTTCGGTAAATGTCAGTACGAGCGGTGCAACAGATAAAGGGTAGTGGGCCTGAACGAGAAGAGGTATTTTCCGGGTCAAGGCTTACAAAGGAAGTGGTTAGTCAAGGAATGAGTAAGGTCGTCGAATGGAAACCAAAATGAAGGAGCAACAGACCTCAAGGCCGAAGCCAGTGGTTAAGTCAAGAAAGAACAGCGTATACACAAAGTGGGGGTAATGGATGTGCTTTGGGATTCATGCGAGACACAAAGGTTGGGTAGATGCCAGTTCATGAGCAATGCAACAGATAAAGGGTGTTGGGTCTGAATGGAGAAGAGGTATTTTCAGTGGTAAAGATGACATAGGAAAGTGGTTAGTCACCAAACAAGCAAGGTCTTCAAATGGAATCAACGATCATGGGAAGAAAATGCGCAATCACCCTCAAAGTTCAAGGCCACAAACCAACCACCACATTTTTAAACTTTCAAGATTTTCTTTGATTGAAACAGGGGCAGAAAGTTTTCGGTGGTTTCGGAGAAACCCTCCTTAGGGAAAAAGCAAGGACCAAAACAGTCAGGAGCCCACCTGGAGAACAATGGAATACTTTTCAAGTTCAACAATCAGGAGCCCACTGGAGAACAAGGGAATACTTTTCAAGTTTCAGCAGTCAGGAGCCCACCTGGAGAACAAGGGAAGTGCAATTCAATTTTAGCTTTTAATTTTTTATATTTGATAACATACTGTACCCAGCCACCAAACTGGGGCAGAAAATTTTCTTTGTTTGTTTTGCAGCAGTCGGGAGCCCACCTGGAGAACAAGGGAATACTCTTCAAGCTTCAGCAATCAGGAGCCCACCTGGAGAACAAGGGAATACTTTTCAAGTTCAGCAGTCAGGAGCCCACCTGGAGAACAAGGGAAGTACAATTCCAATTTAGCTTTTAAT